>NC_043973.1:51468290-51603520 GCF_902148855.1 Sphaeramia orbicularis | reverse complement strand
AATCACTACTTTTATTCTGGGAGCATTTTACTTGTAGTCCAGTGTTATTTGTGCTCTTCATTATTCTGCACATTGGTTCAAACTTGTCTCTAAATGAACTCTCGTGTGGTTTAAGGGCCACCAGCGCACGCCAAGACGCCACTGGAATGGACATCACCAGCCGCTGTACTCTGGGGGACCCCAACAAGCTCCCTGAAGGGGTCCCCCAGCCTGCGCGCATGCCCTATGTCTCAGACAAACACCCACGGCAGACTCTGGAGGTCATCAACCTGCTGAGGAAACACCGGGAGCTCTGCGACGTGGTGCTGGTGGTCGGCGCCAAGAAGATTTACGCTCATCGAGTCATACTGTCTGCCTGCAGCCCCTACTTCAGGTATGAGACCATCTGTAAAGACAGTTGGAATGAGGTGAAATGAAGTGTTTGAGGGACATTCTATACTGTTGTTGACTGTCTTTGCGCACTTCAGGGCCATGTTTACTGGAGACTGGCAGAGAGCAGACAGACCGAGGTCGTCATCAGGGACATCGATGAGAGAGCCATGGAGCTGCTCATTGACTTTGCCTACACTTCACAGGTAAATAAGAATGTGTTTTATTGATATGTGGCATTAGGGACGGTAGAATACCCACAAAGTAGCACATCATGATCAGTTAGGATTATTAACCAATATTCAGATGCACCGTTACGGTGGAGATAGATACTCATGTTATCAGAATCAGAATTGCCTTTATTGTCATTGTGTGTTCCGTGAAATTAGGAGTGCTGCACCAGTCAGTGCAACAATATGAATAAAAAACACAATAGATCAGAAATAAGAATAGAGCAACTATAAAATTACAAAAAACTAAAACGTAAAATAAGAAAATAGAACATAAATTTAACAAAAAGTAAAATAAGAATAGAACTAAAAGTAGAATAAAATAAAAGTACATAAAATATGAATAGGTACCATTTTAACAGTATATGTATCTGAATATTAACATTAACAGTATGTATATCTATGACAGTCTGTAAAAAATTGTGTTTTTATGTTTGAATAAATATTGAATTGTATTATTAAGAACAGAATTTTGTGCACACTTCAGAAGATTATTGCACAACTTATTGCACAGAGTTCACATTATACAGGGTTATTGTACATTATTGGAAGTGATTGCATGAGGATACAACTCAACTCTGTTTTCATGTGTGATCACCTGATGTAAGTGTAAATATACTTATTAAAACACTCTATTAACACACAATGAAATACAAATTAATTTAATCCACATTCATGTAAATGTAGAAATCACTGCTTTTGTTTTATGTGAGTGTTCTAGTTGTTGGTTGTAGTTTTTAAATGGTTACAGCAGCACTGTTAACAAATGGAAGTTAAGGTGATTCAAAAATAGCCGTCAGAAGAAGGTTACAGGAGCTTTTCAAAGGCACAGACGTCCTTCAGGCTAATTTAAGGTCAGTTATAAAAAAAATCCAAAGGCTATTGTGCAGCTTCACGTCAGACGAGAACAGGTTGTCCTCAAAAAACGTCTAAATGATTGCTCGTCCAAAGGCCCCCGAGGCCTGCAGAGAACAGCTCCGGATCTGAGATGGCAGAACCTGTCCACAGCCTGTCCACAGCCACAGCTCCATTCAAGCAGAACGTCCCCTGACTGGTGTCTTCCCGCTTCCAGGTGACCGTGGAGGAGGGAAACGTCCAGACGCTGCTCCCCGCCGCCTGCCTCCTGCAGCTGGCGGAGATCCAGGAGGCCTGCTGTGAGTTCCTCAAAAGGCAGCTGGATCCGTCCAACTGTCTGGGCATCAGGGCCTTCGCAGACACGCACTCCTGCCGAGAGCTGCTCCGCATCGCAGACAAGTTCACCCAGCACAACTTCCAGGAGGTAAAGTCGACCGTCTGCAGAGTCCATTCATTCATGGGTGTTAGTCGGTGATGTGTATAAATGACCATGAAGTGTTTCTAATGATTCCTCAGTATCAGTCACTACTTCAACATGTACACAAGAAAAAACAAATGAGCTATTGTGAAGGCGTTGTCCTCATCTTTGTCTTCGTTATCAATTTCTTCAAAACTACTGCTCATTTCACATTTTTTATGTACTTTCCATGGGATAATGTCAACAAAGTTTGTACACAGTTTTGAGAAATTTTGATTTTCAAATTGTTTAAATATTAAAAAATTGCCTTTACTTAATGGTCCATATTTTCATGGTTTATAACATGTAAATGGTTACAGATATCAGTATAGTTCCTATTGATCACTGATAGGAAGTCATATATATATACTTTCATTTGGGTTCATGATCTTTGACCTTGAGTGACTTTGAAAGGTCAAACCCAAGGTCACCAACATCTAGATTTCAACAGTCTTTTTCTCCAAACTACTAGTCGAATTAATTTAAAGGTTTTTTATGTATCTTTATTTGGACAATGTCTACAAAGTTTTTTCACAGTTTTGAGAAATTAAAATTTTAGTATTTTTTACAAATGTTTTAAATATAAAAAATGTGCCTTTTCTTATAACGGTCCATATTTTGATGGATTATAACATGCAAATGGTTACAGATATCAATATAGTTCCTATTGATCACTGATAGAAGTCGTATATGGGCTTTGATTGAATGAGTTGAGTTCTCCTCCGGTGAAAGTCCCGCCCACTTCTTTTGGGAGATTGATCTGCATCCAGACCACAGGACTGGAACATAGAGACAACCTGACAACCTCACAAATTCAACTTGTTATTAATTCTAGATAGAACATGATGCTGACATACAGGGACATTGGTCCTATTTTTTCTTTTCACAAGACTAGAGCTTCCTGTGAACCTTTAGTAATTTGCAAAAATTGCGAACGGCATCTGTGATTTTAATCCCATCCATGCTTGTGTAATTCCACTATTCCACCAAATACAGGGGTGCTGTGGGGATATTCATTTTGTGCAAATCAATGTATCTGAGAGTCGCAGTGTTTTTATAGTTTCTTTTTTATTTATTCATCTTATGCCGCATTTCCCCTACATGGTACCGGCTCTCAACTCGACTCGATCGGGTACCAGGTACTATTCTGGAGACCGTTTTCCATAACAGGATGCTACCTACTTTAGAGTACCTGGTTGACATAGCAACACTGCGTATAACTTCTGTAACTCACTTGTTACATGTTTCCCCATCACGCTGAATCTTTCATCTGCCACCAAGGACACGAAATTTCTGAACCATCTCGACTGACCACGGTGTTGTTTTGTGGGCTGTCATCATGGATTAGTTGTACCGGTATATGTA
The DNA here is from genome assembly GCF_902148855.1 of Sphaeramia orbicularis. Taxonomy (NCBI): domain Eukaryota; kingdom Metazoa; phylum Chordata; class Actinopteri; order Kurtiformes; family Apogonidae; genus Sphaeramia; species Sphaeramia orbicularis. The sequence continues at coordinate 51,600,244 of NC_043973.1, read as the reverse complement.
CTGTAAACTTCCAAATCTGTTTTTTTTTTTTTTTAAGGCGGGTCGTGCATTGATGACGCAATGACACAAAGACAACTCTCTGACCAATCAGTGGTCTGCAGTGTTGTACGTCACATTTTAGTATCTCTTCACCCGTTTTAGAACCTTGGCCGAGGTAAATACTAAAAAATAGTACCAGATTCCAGTTCTTTTAGTAATGGAAAAGCAAAAAGGCGGAGTTGGGCTGATATCACAAAGTGGAAACGCTTGCATGTGTTTTCCGGTCGAGGACTGTGGAGCACTTTTCTGTAAGTAGGCGTCCAGGAAATTCCTGTCTAAATTTGAGGAGAAACCAGACTTTGCTCGTCCCATGCAAATGCACCACATTGAAACACAGATGTGTGATGTGTCCAAAGTTAGACTAGGTAAAGTCTATGAGCTGCAGATTCCATTCAGTGATTTGTAAAATGAGCATGAAGCGATTCTAATCATTCTCAAGTATTGTCTGGATTACATCAGTCACTCCTTTAATACGTACACTAGAAAGGAGTTTTGTTTTATTTTCTGTCAAAACATGCGGAATCTGGTTGCCTTGAGTGAGAACATCAGAGAAGTGTTGATTATCTGCATAAAACCATCAGCAGGAATGTTTCACACTTCATTTAGTTTATTTTTACCGGATCGCTGCCTTTTTTCCTAGCCTCAGGTGTGTGCATGTACTAATACAGCTGTTGATGTCATTCTGTGTTTGATGGCAGTTTCACATAAACAAGGAAAAATAACTTGTGATTGTAAGCGTCATTTCAACACATGTGACTCGGTGGATTCAACACTATGTGTCAGGTGTTAATGGACACATCTGGGAACAAAATTAATACAACATTCTGATGTCAGTGCGTTGTCATAAATGAGGTTTATTCACTGGAAGTGATGTACTTTTACTCACTAATTCCTTGAAAACTGGTCACGCTGTGAGATGAACCTTTTTTTTTAATCTAGTGTTCACAGTTGGGAGAAATTTAGATTTTTACAATTTTGAAGAATTTTTTTAAATATTAAAAATTTGCCTTTACTTATAATGGTCCATATTTTGATGGTTTATAGCATGTAAATGATTAGAGATATCAACATAGTTACTAATGAGCACTGATAGGAAGTCATATGTGGACTATCATTTGGGCCCTTGACCTTGCCAGGGAGCTTGTGCAGGTCTTGAAAGTCTTAAAAAGTATGGAATTTTGAAATACTGTTTTTAGACCTTGAAGAGTCTGGACTTTTGTGTGAAAGCTCTGAATGAAGTATGGAAAAAAGTGTCTCTATAGTTTAATTTTAGAGTTTGTTCAAAGGCACATAATCTTGTAAGATAAGAAATACAAGAGGAAAACGTAAAAATCTAGATCTGATTTCACTAACGTTCAGTACTGGAATGATTGTAGTGAAATGTGTTTGTGTAAATTCATGCACTTTTGTGATTTTCATGTTTTGAAAACATTTCTGTCAGTGAAACATAGACGAATTTACTGCAAATTATGCATTCATTCATTCATTCATACATTTATGAAAGTGCACTTTTCTACTACACACAACAGGTACAATCTCAACTAAAAAAGTAGGAACGCAAGGATAAAAGTACATAAAATCAAGGTCTGGGGGGAAAAAAAATAGCAGTTTTGAAAAAGTGTGTATTTTTTATGGGGATAAGAGCAAACACCCTGCCTGAGTGACCTTGAGGGTCAAACTCAAGGTCACAAATGTCTAGATTTCAATAATCTTTTTCTCTGAAACTACTGGTTGGATTCATTCAAATATTATATGTCACTTTCTTGGGATAGTATCTACAAAGTTTTTCACAGTTTTGAAATTTTTGGTCTCTAAATTTTTTAACGAATTTTTTTGAATATTACAATGCCCTTTACTAATAATGGTCCATATTTTGATGGTTTATAACATGGAAATGGTTACAAATATCAATATAGTTAGTACTGAGCACTGATAGAACTCCTATAGTCGTGGAAGAAAACATTAGACCATCCAAAAGTCATCAAAACAATGGTTATGCAAGCAAGTGTACTAACTCCTGTGTGTATCATGTGACTAAAACAGACAGAAAAGAAAACATGAAATGTCTGAAAGCACTGTTTTTGTCAGTACAATGCCATAGATATGATGGAAGAACTGAAGTGATTTTGGTTATTATCAAGAAAACATGGAAAATGAATAGATATCAGCTCTGAAATTAAACTACTATGAGCTATTTTTGTTGTTATAATTATATTTATCCAAACAAATGTACCTTTAGTTGGACCAGGCATTAAAATGAATAAGAAATTGACAAAAAAAAAAAGGGTGGTTTAATAATTTTTTTTTTTGTGACTGTATATGGACTTTGAATTAGTGAGTTCTCCTCCAGTGAAAGTACCACCCACTTCTATTTGGAGATGATCCCCTACATCCAGACCACAGGACTCTAACCTGGAGACAGAACCTGACAACCTCCACAAATTCAACTGTGGATTGATTCTGGATACAGGGACATATTGGTCATATTTTTACAGCTCTGTCATGATTAAACATCCTTCACTGATGGATTCAATCGCCCCTCTCTCCCTTTCTGTCAGAGCCGCTGACTCTTCTGCTCTTTTGTCTTGTTAGGTAATGGAAAGTGAGGAGTTCATGCTGCTTCCTGCCAACCAGCTGATTGACCATCCATTTCAGTGACGAGACTCAACGTTCGGAGTGAGGAGCAGGTTTTTCAACGCCGTGATGGCCTGGGTGAAATACAGCATCCAGGAACGCCGACCGCAGCTGCCGCAGGTCCGTCGGTGATGATAAATGAATGGCGGCGCATCCAGTGCCTTCAACACCAGCCCTCTGCAGCTTAACCGACAGTGTTTAAATGGATTTCATGTGTTTTCCAGGTCCCGCAGCATGTCGACTGCCGCTGCTCAGCCCTAAGTTCCTGGTAGGCACCGGGGTTCAGATCCTCTCATCAAGAGCGCCGAGGAGTGCAGGTGAGTACTGATTTTTACCTTCCCCTCCATTCCTTTTTATAATAAAATATAATTCTTGTTCAAATAATGTGTCTATTGAAACCTTCAAGTTAGGCACAAAATAAGACGCAAATCACTTGTCGGTCTATTCTTCAAACTCAGAACTCAGAAACCTTCAACCCTCAGCAGCTGAACATGAAAATATCTTGACAGTGTTGAACTGTTTTCTGCAGAGAAACTCCAAGGTTACAACGATGGAGGAGAGGAAAAACACTTGTTTTGGACGTGAAGTACAGTATTTTTGGTCATGAAACAATGGCAGAGATCTGAATCCACATAGTCACCTTCTTAAATAATTTCTCAAGTAATTTTTTTAGGAAACACAAAAGACTGAACAAGAAATAAACTAGTTTTGTCAAAATAATTACTTTATTAAATTATTTTAGGATGGTGACAATATTTTTTGTTTTGCTAAATTCTGTTTTGTTTCTCTTAATCTCCATTCTTAATCTTGTTTAGTACTCCTAATGAAGCCTGGGTAAATTGCAATAATTACGGACATTGTCTGAGATGTTGATCCCATCCAAATCTACATCAAATCTCTAATGTTTATATAATTCCACTATTCCACCAAATACACAGGTCCTGTGAGGATATTAATTGTGTGCAAATCAACATCTCTGTGAGTTCGTTGCCAGCATTTTTAGTTTCTTTCCTGCATTTCGTCACCTTCCTAAAATAATTGCCTGTGTCATTTTTACAGGAAACACAAAATCTTAATCAGAAATTGAGTATTTGATGATTAGATGCAAAAGGAATTTTGTCAAATATGACGTAGGCAATTATTTTAGGAAGGTGACATTTTATTGATCTTATTTTCTGGTCGAGGCCTATGGAGCAGTTTTGTGTAAGTAGTCGGCCTGGAAATTCTGTCCGTAAATTTGAGGAAAACCCGACTTTGCTTGTGTCATGCAAATGGACCACATGAAACACAGATGTACCTCACTGAGGTACAAAGATATACCTGTCCTATATGAATAGGATTTCAGCGTCAGATCTTTGACTTTCTAATAGAGTGTGTTGAATTGTTTTTCTGTTTCAGAGACCTGGTGGATGAGGCTAAGAAACTACCTGCTGCTGCCACAGGAGAGGCCGCTGATGCAGGGTCCACGAACCCGGCCAGGAAGCCCATCCGCTGTGGAGAAGTACTTTTTGCAGGTCAGTCTTATTAACCCTTTTAAGACGCTTGTGTCACCAGTGTGGTCAACCGGTTTTTGTCCTACTTATCAGTAAGGGGAGGGTATATACCAGGCTGTGCGGTCTGTGCTACGGTTACCTCACAATAAGTTTGTGCAAAGTGAAAGTGAAACTTTCATTACAAATTTGTCTCCCGCTGTTGTGAAGCTCATTTACCTTTTCCCTACCTCCTGAAACTTCACAAACTTTCATTTAAAGGGGCAGGATGTTTGTTCATGGATGTTTGGTCCTGACCTCGAGGCCCGAGGCCTATTATATATTATACATATGTATAATAAGTGTAATGCGAAAATGATGATTTTTTGTATCAAATGTATGATGTTGTGGCAAGCAGAAACGCTGTATTTTATTGGTGCAATAAAAAATAAACAAGAGCCATTGTTTTTTTTAACGGTTTATAATCTAACTCAGTGTTTTTCAACCTTGGGGTCGGGACCTCACGTGGGGTCGCCTAGAATTTCTAGTAATTGAAGAAAAAAAACAAAACAAAAAAAAAAAGACTTACTAATAAAAATATATGGTGAGATGACAGAGACAATCCCAATCCATAAAAGACATGACAAACTGAAACTGAAGCACTGTGGTTCTGTTTATCTGAAAATGTTCACTGTGGTCAGTTTCAGATGCTGCAGCTCTTTCATAATTCATAGTTTGAGGTCTTGTTTGTTCAGTATTTATTGTCAGCCTTGTAAATCCAACCTTGACTGACTGCACATATCCTGACCAAGGAAAATCAAATTCTCCCTTTGTGTCGTAATCTACACTTGGCTTTACTGCCTCCGTCCAGAATAATATGCATTATACAGACTAAATGTCCTCTAAAATTAACGTTTATTTGCAACATAGTATAGCAAACTATTACATGATCAAGAACAAATTAATTTTTGCAAAAAAAGAAAGTCTTTGTTTTGAATGTCTGGGGTCACCACAAATTTGTGATGTTAAAATGGAGTCACGAGCAAAAAAATGCTGGGAACCACTGCTCTAACTAGTTGACTAGTCCTGCCGTATTCTATTAGTAGTCGACTTTTGAAATCGTCATTAGTTGCAGCCCTATTAGCCTTTGACTTTCCATTCTCCTACATCAGTGCCTTCTTTACATGTTCAGTTTCTTCTTCATGTCTTTCGTCTTCGTGTGCTCCTGCAGTCGGAGGCTGGTGCAGTGGCGATGCCATCTCCAGCGTGGAGCGTTACGACCCTCAGACCAACGAGTGGCGAATGGTGGCGTCGATGAGTAAACGGAGATGTGGGAGTGGGCGTCAGCGTCCTGGACGACTTGCTGTATGCCGTGGGAGGTCACGACGGCTCCTCCTACCTGAACTCTGTGGAAAGGTCCGGACCAGTCCATCAGTTTATCCTTCATCCTCCTTTTTTCGAGGCTCAGGAGCTCAGTGTTTCCCCATCCTGTGTCTCCTGTTCAGATATGATCCTAAGACCAACCAGTGGAGTAGTGACGTGGCCCCCCACCAGCACCTGTCGGACCAGTGTGGGTGTGGCCGTCCTCGGAGGTTACTTGTACGCCGTGGGTGGACAGGACGGCGTTTCCTGTCTCAACATTGTAGAAAGGTACCCCCCTCTACGGCTTTATCCTGCCTTTATCTATAAGGATGCAGTGATTCTTGGATACCAACATTTAGTTTTTGGTATTGGTGTTATTTTCCACTATTCTTTAAATAATTTTTTCGACTATTATTTATTCCCTCTTTATGTTAATGAAATGACTAAGTCTGAACTATTTTCGATCCTTTTTCTCATTCAACTAACATTCAATTGTGCAAGTTTATGAACAGAATATTTAATAAAATAGTCTTTAAGGGTATTAAATTTGACATGGTAGATCTTACGTTATGTTTCCATAAACTCATTGGCTGTATTGTGTTTAAAATGTGTCTGTTAAATGTCCAAGTTTCAAAGACAGAAACGTTAGTCGACTCAGTTCCACCCGTTCCAACCCGACGATTTATGTAGAAATTAGGAACCAATTATCACTAACTTTGCAGAAATGATCACAGAACATTCAGCCCAACACGTGTGTGCAGCTGTTAGTCGCCCGAGGAAAGCTGACTTGAAGAATTTTAAGGGACGGCTCACAAGCGAACATTAAGCATGAGGAAAGTACAAATTTAATAACGCCTGGTTGGAGAAAAGACCATTGTGGATCTGGTTGACACGACTGGAGAGGACGTTGAAGTTTGAAGTTCACTGCACCTTGTGCAAGAAATCAATTCAACTCGGAACGATGGGAAGTAAATAAATTCATTTTCCTAAATTCTAGGAGTCATGAATTTTTGGCAGTATGGCAGTGAAACAGGCTGTAAAAGGGGCATTAAATTCTGTTCAAAGTAGTGTTACAAAGATCTTAAAAGTTTGAAATTCAACCAGTAGGAACCCTGTATAAGCAATACAAGGCTGTAGGTGATTTAATTAATATTCTATGTGATTTTGTTGTTGTTGTTGTTGACGACCAGGCTGTGTATTTGTTTTGAACACTGATGGGAGCTTGTTGTCTGCTCAGATATGATCCTAAGGAGAACAAATGGACTCGCGTGGCATTCTATGAGCACCAGGAGGCTGGGCGTGGCAGTCGCCGTACTGGGAGGCTTCCTGTATGCAGTGGGAGGCTCCGACGGGACGTCACCTTTAAACACAGGTGTGGTTCTGGTTTAACACAACGCCACTCTGCAGGTCATAACAACCCCTTCAGTTTGAATCATTCTCCCTCTTGGCGTCTCCTTGTTTTCTTTGTTTTTCAGTGGAGCGTTACAACCCTCAAGAGAACCGCTGGCACACCGTGTCACCCATGGGCACCCGGAGGAAGCACCTGGGCTGTGCCGTCTACCAGGACATGATTTACTCCGTTGGAGGCCGAGATGACACCACGGAGCTGAGCAGCGCCGAGCGCTACAACCCCAGAACCAACCAGTGGTCTCCGGTTGTAGCCATGGACTCCAGACGGAGTGGGGTGGGTGTCTTTGCTTTAGTGCAGGGGTGTCAAACATGTGGCCATGGACCGAAACCGCACTTTGTGAATTCTTTCTGCAATACGTACTATATATAAATTAACTTTATTATTAATGTGAAGAAAATAGCATTACATGATGTCTGTAAATAATGACTTATAGTTTGTTTCAGTGCAAAAAACATTAAATTACGAAAATATTTACATGAAAAACTATCCTTTAACAATAAAGTGTGAATAACCTGAACGAATATGAACAACCTCAAATGTCTAAGGAAAATTTAGTGCAATTTTAACAATATTCTGTCTATTACTAAATGTTTGTGCCTTTGTAGATTTGCCTGTAATGCACATGTATAAATAATAAGTTGAGGCATAATATTGTTAAAATTGCAGTTATTTTTCTTAAGAAATTTCTTTTTTTTTCAGGTTATTCACATTTTTTTTTGTTTGGATAGTTTGTAAATGTAAATATTTTCATAATTTAATGTTATTTTTTTTGCACTAAAACAAAGACAAACATTTGGACTTATGTTTTTATTGTACAGGTCCGACTCAGTTTAGATTAAATTGGGCTGAACGTGGAACCTGAAAGAAAATGAGTTTGGCATGATTGCTTTTGTGGTTGTTCAAGTTGATGTGTGTGTTCATAGGTGGGCTTGGCAGTGGTGAACGGTCAGCTGATGGCCGTCGGAGGCTTTGACGGACGACATATCTTAAAACAATAGAAGTGTACGACCCCGATGCCAACACATGGAGGTGAGTGGAACCGAAACAAACAATGTATAAATAAAGCAGGTGAAAATGTGATTACAGCTGTAGTTGATGTCCAGATTTGACATTTTTTCATAGAACTGTCAGTGGTGTGATTAAAACATCTTTTATATTTGGTTGCAAAGAGACTCTCCCTTCATTATAGTCAAAAGGTGCATTTATGGGAGTTTTAATGTCCTGTTCTTACAGTAAAAATGAAAATCAAGCCATATTCCACGGGACTAGTAAAACCTCTGGGGATTTATAAATCAATTATCCATGGCTTTGTTTTGCGCTGCCACATTTGCATACTATAAATTTATATTCCACTTAAATTTGCTGACATTATCTCTCAAATCTGATGTGGACGCTCATTACTATCCAGTTTGTAATGGATTGGAGTTCATTGTAATTGATGGACTGAAACATGTAAACCAGGGTTTTTCCATTATCGCATTTCTGAAGTGCATGTAAATGCATTGCATCTGATTCCGGCAGTTATAGGAATACTCCAGTTATCTGATTTTTATGGCCATGTAAACAGGCTCCTTGAGGGATGATAGTGGGTCCTGAAGCCGGACCAGTTGAGAACCAGTGGTCTAAGGGGAAGATACCAGTTCAGATTGTTACTTCCCAAACCTCAGGTGTCATTTTCTTCCCTCATACAGTCACAGAAAAAAATTATTAGACCATCAAAGGTCATCAGAAACAATGGTTATGCAATCAAGTACTAACTCCTGTGTGTATCATGTGACTAAAACAGACAAAAAAGAAAACATGGAATATCTAAAAGCACTGTTTTTGTCAGTACAATGACATAGATATTGATGGAAGAACTGAAGTAATTTTGGTTATTATCAAGAAAACATGGAAAATGGATAGATATCAGCTCTGAAACTAAACTATTAGGAGCTACTTTTGTTGTTATCATTATATTTGTCCAAACAAATGCACCTTTAGTTGTACCAGGCATTAAAATGAACAAGAAACTGAAGAAAACAAAGGGTGGTCTAACAATTTTTTTCCGCGACTGTACCACCAGAATAACTGACACCGCACAAACAACCTTTCCCTCTCCATCATCCTCTCTCTGTAGGTTATACGGTGGGATGAACTACCGGCGGCTGGGCTGGCGGCGTGGGCGTCATTAAAATGACTCACTGTGAATCTCACATATGGTAACGGCAGCTCCCCCTGCGCCCACACGCTCACCTGTCGTCACATTGAAACGGACGCCTCTTTTCACTGACTCTCCATAAAGAGACGCTGCGATTCACGTGAGAATGAGAAAAATGTGTGTATGAGTGTGTGTGTGCGTGTGTGGGGGGGGCGAGATGGAAAGAGGAGCAAACTTTGACTCTAGTTCATCCCCGACTCCGCTCTGAGGTCATTGACTCTAAAATCCCTGATCATTGACGGCGACTGACTCTGAGAACAGAAGTCTAAGTCCCATTAAGCTTCCAATCGGAGATCAAGTCCTTCTCCTGTGATGGCGCTGAGGTTCTATCGTCCCCCGGCCCGGCCCGACTTTTCCATCTGCAAGAGTCTCTGTCACCTTTCCTCATATACAAGCCCCGCCCGCCCACACGTTCTAACCAATGAAATTCAACAGCCTGCGGACGATTTCAGACCAAATGATGACGAGGTCGCTCCATGCTGTCGTTCTGCCTCGGCTTTAACCTCCTGAGACCCAAGAAAGTCAAAGTTTAGGCTGTTTTTTTTAAATAACTGCCTTCATTGGGAACAGCATGATGTAACAGTTTTTACAGATATATTTTTTATTTTTCTCATGGAATGTCCTTTGCAGTGGACAGCGCTTTCTTTTTTTGTGTGTGTGTAAAGCTGTGAAACTCGTGTCCCCTACAGTGGATAAAAATGCACTGCTGGGTCTCAGGAGGTTAAACGCCACTCGTGTGTAGCATTCAACGGTGGAAAGCAGTGGTTTTCAGTTGGATTTCTGTTACGACTCATCAGCACCAGGAGCTCCCGGCTGGAAGGGGACCTCGCTGCTGCTGCTGCTGCTTTAACGAAGGCGACTGGAAGTGTTCGGAACTTCAGGTGTTGAATCATATCAGCTGAGATGTTGACAGTGTGGCCTAACGTGGCCAAAACTGGCCCTCCAAAGGGTCGAATCCGGTCCAACTGGAATTTACACTGAAGATATTATCAGTCACAGGCGTCAAAACCATTTTAGTTTAGGTTCCACATACAGAACAATTCAATCTCCAGTGGGCCACACCAGTAAAATACTATCATAATCTATAAATACTGTAAATTTTTGTCTGTGTCTTATTGTAAAAATGTAAAATTACATGAAATTGTTTAGATTTATAAACTATCCTTTCACAAAAAATGTGAATAACCAGAACAAATATGAACAACTGAAATTTCTTAAGTGGACTAAGTGGCATTTTATCAATATTCTGCCTGTTTCTAAATGTTTTATGTATTTGTAGAGCCACTGTGATCTGGAAATGACAAACTGAGGCAGAATATTGTTAAAATTACTCTGATTTTTCCTCAGAAATTTCAGGTTGTTGATGTTTTTCACATTTCTTTAAAGGAGAGTTTGTAGATGCAAACATTTTCAACTCTAATTTTACTTTTTTGCACAAAAATACAGAGAAAAAACTTGATTGTGTCATTTTTTTTTCTAGGTTATTATGTTCTTATTTTACTGGTCTGGTCCATTGAGATCACATCGGTCTGAATGTGGAACCTGAAACAGAAGGAGTTTGACAGTCCTGGGATAGAGGAACACTGTAGACACCAGAATCAAAACCAACACCTCTGGAAAGTCAATCACTGATTCAAACGCATGATTGTTCCGCAACAGATTTACTAGTGTTACAAAACCGACCAGTCGCTGCTAAAACTTGCAGAACCTAAAACGATATTTCATTGGCCTCGTATCGTTGTGATGATGCAGAATTCAATTTATTGTTTTACTTCTTGTTACTTTCTTAATGCAACACTCCAGAGGCACCAGAGAAAGGCAGTTTCTCTGGATGCATCAGTAGCGTCAGAGTTTGACTGTTTTTGGAATCACAAACCATTCACTACTGTTATGAGCTTCACACGCAACACTAATGAATACACTGAACCGGGTGTAAAATAATGTGTAAAATAAGTCCCCGTTCAGCTCTTTGGGTTTACAGAGGAAGGTGATTTCCTCTTCTGATGTTGGTCCTCACATGTTCCTGTTACAGCACAGTGTAAGGACTCCACCTGCTGGAGGAACAGTGTACTGCAGCGCTGGTTTAAAAAACAAAAAAAGAAAAAACACAACAAACCCTCTGGCATCTAATTGGTCCGTGGTCATGCACCTGATCTCAGCTCGATGTGGAACAGACGCAGGGACTGAAATGGGTTTGGATGCATCCTCTCAGAGTTTATTGCACTGTGATTGGAAATGTATTTTAGATTTTATTCTTTTTTTTTTTTTTTTCTTAATTCTATTTTTTATGGGCACCGGGAAAAAATCTAAACCTTACAAAGTGTATTTTTCTCATTTCTAGTCCAAATATCTCATCACACTTAAAATAACTTTTCAGTGAGATATAAGAACTGATTTTTAGACGATAGATCTGGAAAATCTTATCTCAAAAAATCTTACCAAGATAATTTTTATTTGTTCCATTGGCAGATTTTTTTGCTTGAATAAAGCAAAAAAATCTGCCAATGGAACAAGTGAAAATGATCTTGGTAAGGTTTCTTGAAGTAAGATTTTCCAGATCTGTTGTCTAAAAATCAGTTCTTATATCTCACTGAAAAGTTACTCTGTAGGGGATTCTGTCTTATTTTAAGTGTGATGAGATATTTGGACAAGAAATGAGGAAAAAAACACTTGGGAAGATTGAGATTTTTGCAGTGGGCATTTTCAGACAGAGGGAGAAGTCAGTCATTGTAGGTCAAACCTCGGAGGTTTTAATGCGACATTTCCGGCCGAACACTGACAGCGAAGGCCTTGATGATCTGTGCAGATGCAGTGGGGTTTATTCCACCGATGCAACACGACATGTTCTGATCCGCTTTATGTCACAAACAAACACAGTTCTGCACTTTAAACTGTGCGTTAGAAGCAGGTGGACGACGTTATGCATTAACTCTCTTATTTAATGTTCAGTAATACGGCGATTCCAGATTAGATTTCGTTCTCTGAGCCTTAGACGGCCACAAGTGTAAATGTTACAAGTGTAAATGTCACTGGGGTTTCTGCAGACACATTTGCAAACTCATCCAAATGGTGATACAACTGCCGAGTGATGACGACCTGTGTGCACCTGCTTCGTGAAATCTTTCCGAAACATGTTACCGTTTGTCACTGCCACAGAATTATACGGGTCAGTGCTCAGTTTCAGGTTCCGTGTGGGTTACCGCTCCTTTAGAGTTTAAGATAAAGCTGAAAGCGTTAAAACAGGGGCGTCAAACTCATTTTAGTTCAGTTCCATATTCAGCCCAATATGACCTCAAGGACAATAATAACACAATTTCCTATAATTTTAACTCAACTGTTGAAGTGTTTGAGTGAAAAAAGTAAAATTACATGATGAAAATCTTTACATCTACTAACTCCTTTAAAAAAAGAAAAGCGAATTACATGAACAACAATCCATAACCTGAAATTTCTTAAGAAAAATAAATCAAATTTTAACAGTATTCGGCCTCAGTTTGTCATTTACAAATGTACATTACAACTTATTACATTAAACATTTAGTAATACGGAGAAATTTGAGAAACAGGAAAACAAATTACAGAAAAAAAACCCCCCAATGTGAACAAAACAGAGAATCAGAACAGAACATGCAGATGAAATGCATGAAAACTTGAGAAAAATTAACAAAATATTGTTAATATTGCACTTATTTCTCTTAATACATTCCAGATTCTTTATATTTGTTCAGGTTATTCACATTTTTTGTTAAAGGATAGTTTGTAAATATAAACATTTTCATGTCATTTTACTTTTTTACACTAAAATAAAGAGAAAACTTTTGGGTTATCATGAGTCGCTTTTCCATTGGACATACGTGTAAAACTTTACTGATATTTACTAAACATCGGAAAAACAGAAGTGCATGTTGTCAGTTTTTCCATTAAATCACAAATGCGATGATTTGTTTATTATCGCAAAATGACACGAGAAGTCATTCCATAAACATGGCAACGAACATAAATATCGCATTGATTTACAGATATATTCGTTATTATATATTACCCCTCTATCTCGTACTAAATTAAAAATGATTCAGTTTCCTGGTGTGTCCACACAATAAACTCTTCTCTTGTTGGAACGTTCGTCGACATCAGGTTTTTTTTGTTTGTTTGTTTGTTTGTTTTTTTTTTATTCATGTGACTCCAGTTGCGGAAACAGGTCTTTCCGTTGTAGTTTTGCATGATATACTAATTGCACTACACCTGAAAAACCACCTCTTGCCAGCGCGAAAACTTTTAATCAGAAAATGAGAGTTTTGCCGAAATTGTCCTGCTTCTAATTTTTAAATTTATATGCACAAGTTATATTTGGACAATTTGAGGATCAATGGAAAAGCGACTAATGGTTATAGTTATTTTACTGGTCTGATCCACTTGAGATTGAATTGGGCTGAATGTGGAACCTGAACTGAAATAAAATAATGATGATAATTGTTAATATCTTCCGGCAATTTTTACATTTCACAAATTCGCCCCAGGGGCTGGAGTGGACCCTTTGGCGGACCCGTTTCAGCCCGCGGGCCGTATGTTTGACACCCCCGAGTTCAGATAATGAAGTATTTTCAACGGTCCATTTCAGCCGCTGCTCAGACACAGTAAACAGATTAAACATGAGGATTTCTGTCTATTTTTGTGTGTAGATCTGATGAGGAACAGTGACAGGCTCTTGAATTGGAGCTGTACTTTTCAGTTTAGGCGGTAACCATGGTTCCCAAACTGAGCGCCGTCCCCATCGAATGGTGTCGATCTACTGATGATGCATAGTGTGAGTGAAGAGCAGAGGTCGGCCAGCGTTCAGTCCAAGCCTGGGTACAGATGGTGACCCAAACATGGTGTGTCTGTGTTCTTGTACCCAACAGCCATTTGTTTCCACGACAACAGCTCTGGATTCACCATGTTCACTATAAAAAAGGATTAAACTTTTTCCTCGGAACAAAAACGGTGTCTGTTTCTTCATGAAAACTCCTGCTCATGTGTCCCAGTGGCTGTTTCCTTCAAATGTAAAGTGTGAAGTCATAAAAATGACACTGGACTGGAGTGAACAGTCTCGCTCCAGGGTGTCAAACATACGGCCCACGGGCCAAAACTCATCAGATTTATTTCCAGCTGCAAAAAAGCCAAATATGGAAAACTGCGACTTTGTAAAGAAGCCCAACCTTGAACTTTTATTATCACTGAACCTACACTAGAGCAGCACAGTTTGGGCTTTGGGAAGTTTTCCACGACACTAGTCAGTATAGAAATACAGGTTACAAATACATATACAAATACACATGCATATACGCATATACAAATACATTTACACATAGAAATTCCTATACACATACAAATACATAGACATATACATATACAAATACATATACATACAAATACATAGACACATACAAATACATATACATATACAAATAGACATACACATAAAAATACACATACATACAAATACATAAACAAATACAGACATATACATACAAATACACATGCATACAAATACATAGACACACATATACATAGACATACAAATACCGACACATACAAATACATATACAAATACATGGACGCATATAAATACATATACATACATATGCAAATAGACATACACATACAAATACACATACATACATATATGTACAAATACACATGGATACAAATACATAGACACACAAATACATATACATACAAATAGACAAATACACGTACAAATACATTTAGAAATACACATTCATAGATGCATACATATACAGATACACAGACAAATACATATACACATACATATACAAATACACATATAAATACACATATAAATACATATACACATACATATACGTATATACATCTACATACATACATAAACATATACCTTACACCTATTGGCCTGAAAATGAGTGGGAAGAAGTACAACTTATTTATACTCACCCTCAGTTACATGATAGTGTTCAACATGACATTGTGAGTCTCTGTGTGTGTGTGTGTGTGGGGGGGGGGGGGGGTTCGTTTTTTTATTATAATTCGCTCCAGCTCCTCCCTGTTAGTCTAAGTATGACCAAATGTCACCCAAAGAAAACCCAGCATCGTGACAGCTTCAAACATCAGACCACAAACATATTAGTTAGAAATCCACTGTTAATGTCATTCTGTGATCAAATTAAGTGAATAACACTGTAAAATGATAGTGGGAGTGATTTTTTTTCCCCCTAAATCAGGTACTAACTTGTTACAGAGGTTGTCCTGCAGTTTGTACGGTGAAGGTCACTAAAGTCCTGATGATCTCTAGGAGGTTCTGATTAGTGCCCTGGTTCAGTAATGATGACACAGAAAAAGAAAATGAAGCGAACAAGTGCAGGAATGAATAAATGTTGCACCTGAAAGACACTAGAAAGACATTAATAAGAACTGAGAGCATATCTAATTCAAAAAGTCAGTGAGAGACACGTCTTCTGACTTCTTTTACATTCTATACATGTTCATGCAAAGTACGAAATGGAGCAGACACGAACATTGTGTCTGGGTTTTTCAGAGTGCAATCAAATGTTTATTACTGGAAGACTGAGCACTCCTCACCTTGAGGCACTCTGCCAACACGGAGTCATCTTAATGAACCTTGAAATGCATCTAGTTTGAGGTAACCAACAGAAATAAAACCACCTGAGACTTTAAAGAAGTTAAAGAAGCTAAAGGCAGATAAGGCTGCACTGTTTGATGCGGTTCTGCAGAATCAGTGATAAAGCTGTTGGTGCTAAAATGAAGTTGTAATACCACTGATGGCCAGTAGATGCTGCTCCAAAAAGCCCTGGTTCCACTAGACTGATGTTACCCAGGTCTCCTTAGAAATTTTGAGATTATTTGTTATATAATTTCCAAGATGCAACTGGAAATAAATACATAAATACATACATATAAAGCTCTCTCTATATATATATAAAACACAATTAGTGCAGCATTATGTACTAGACAATATATTATCAATATGATAAAGAAATACACATAAATAAGTGTGCAAAATTGTTATGTATTTAAAATTATGTGTTTATCACAATCCTTAACTTCACCACTAGATGTCAGTAAATGTCACACGCTGAACCTACCCTTAGATAATGTTACAATGATAATCCGACAGTCCAAAGCTTTCATTATACAGTGCTTTAACCTCATACCTTACATGCCTCAGTCATATTTTTGGCTAAATTGTAATATCTGTGTAACTTTACTCTCTTAACACTGATTCATTTTTCATCATTGGCTACGAGCTGAAATAAATGTGACTTAGGCAGTTACGCTACGAAGCCAACGATGTTTGTTTTGGTCGCAGGGCGATGTATTTCTGTACATTTCAGGTCCAGGTCCTGACTCTAGAAACGTTCTTTAAAAAAACTGAAACTCAACCTGAGGACCAACGTGTGTCGTCTGCAGATCATGAACGTTGAGCTGCTTCCATCTGAGTTTTGTTTTCGCTGCAACTTTCATGTGTTTGATGAACAAAAACTTTTGATGGGATTTCACAGCGGCGGCGTTTCTGACACGCCTCATGTGAATCCGGTTTTAACCTCTGTAATGACTTGCTTTGGTTCTGCAAGACGGTAAACAGAACCCGGCTCGGCCACAGGAGGAGTTTGATTTTTTTTGCGTTTGCCAAGTACAAAGAGGCATCTCAACGGGCTCTGATTCCCAGAACGAAGTTTAATCATGTCTTTATAAAGGGAATTGACTCTCCACTTATTTTCCATTATGGCTGTGTCTGGAGGAGCACAGTCACCACCGCAATCACAGACCCTGGACCTGGTAAACAAATGGTACGGGTGCTCCATCAGTGACATATCCTCTCACAGATTGGTTCAGTGAATGTATTAGAGATCTTTAATCATCTGTGTCTCGGCAGGACTCCGGCTTTATGGTGAATAAAGACAACCAGTCCACATGAAAACCCACATTTTTCTAAATGGGTCTTTTTTCCCCAGGTTAAAGTGGTTCTATGTAGTATTGATATTCCAAACTCTCACCAGCAGGGGTCAGTCTGGTACCAGAACACACTCAGGACCAAAAACAACGCATCAACCCTATGTTTCCACAGACTGTATCAGTCACTGAATAAAGTCTAAAGCTCATTGTTTCCACACATATGTATTATTGTATCATCAACTTTTCGTTTTCAAACTAAACCTCATAGACGCTTATTTTAACAGTTGCTAAAATAACACTGTGTCTTATAATCTTCACATGCTGCATCAGCTGATAGTTTACATTATAGCTCTGTTAGCTTAGCTCTGTTTTTAGACAGAAAACAGCCACAGTAAAACCACAAATCACCTCGGTTTTCTGTACGTTTGTGTCGTCAATAGTTGAACTACACTGGAAAAAATCTAAATCTTCCCAAGTGTATTTTTCTCATTTCTAGTCCAAATATCTCATCACACTTAAAATAAGACATAATCACCTAAACAGTAACTTTTCAGTGAGATATAAGAACTTATTTTTAGACAATAGATCTGGAAAATCTGATTTCAAGGAATCTTTACGAGATCATTTTCACTTGTTCCATTGGCAGACTTTTTTGCTTAATTCAAGATTTTTATTTTTTTTTTTGCTTAATTCAAGTAAAAAAAAATCTGCCAATGGAACAAGTGAAAATTATCTTGGTAAAATTTCTTGAAATAAGATTTTCAGGATCTATTGTCCAAGAATAAGTTGTTATATCTCACTGAAAAGTTGCTCTTCAGGTGATTATGTTTTATTTTAAGTGTGATGAGATATTTGGACTAGAAATGAGAAAATACACTTGGTAAGATTTAGATTTTTTCTGGTGTACAGATCTGTTTGGAATCCATCTGTCACAGTTTAGTCTGAAACATGGATCAACAAACGGCAACTAAGCAAAGAAAATGACATCCCATAATAACTTGATACCTTCATGAGCATTAGAATCAAACTCAAACATGTAGAAGAAACGCTGCAGTGATGTATAATGTGATGTATAACAGTAGTTGCTAATGCACCCCATTTGTGCCTGATTGCCCCCCCCCCCCCCCCAAGGATTCTCTTTCGAAATGTCCCCTGTAATGTCACTCACAACCCTCCAATGTCCTCGCGCCCCCCCAGATTGAGAACCACTGCACTAGAACACGTCTCTCATCTCCTACCAGTGCGTCCATGGTAACGCCCCTGACTACCTTAATGACCTCCTCACACTTCGTACATACACTGGAAACCTTCAGCCCCACAGCACTAACCTCCTTCACTACTGCCCCGAACCAGGATTTGGACCCTGGGAGACTCTGACACTGTGTTGTTCTGGTTCTGTTGGACCTGACCAGTGCCTTCAGTACAGTGGACCATCAGATTCTCCTGTCTCACCTGGAGAACTGGGTGGGCATTCAGGCTGTGGTTTTAGAGTGGTTCAGATCCTACTGAACACAGAGAAGGTTTTGTGTCCATGTTGGAACTGTTGAGTCATTTGCTTTACCTCTGATATGTGGAGAACCTCAAGGCTCCATACTTGGCCCTCTTTTCTCTGCTCTGCTCTTCTCTTCTGCCTTTACTTCCTCTAGAATCAATTCTCCACAAATATGGCGTTGCATTCCATTTTTACGTTGATGACAGTGAAATTTATGTACCACTTCAAAAGGGAAACTCGGAGAAACAGCTACTTCAGTACATTGTAGAAATGAAGGCATGGATGTCACTGAATTTCTTGCACCCAAATTTTAAAAAGACTGAGGTCATGGTGTTTGGACCTGGTGATGGCTCCAAAGTCTATGTTGATCTGAGTCCTTTACGTCAATATTTGACACGGACAGGGACAAACCCAGGTGTAAGGCTGGACACTGGTCTTAAACTTAACCTCCTGAGACCAAGGAGAGTGAAAGTTTTAGCTTTTTTACATTAAACAATTGTCTTGATCGGAAACTGCATAATTCAACATTTTTTCAAACACATTTTTTTAATAGTTTTTGTATTTATTTACTTTTTAATGGAATGTCCTTTGCAATGGACAGCTTTTTTTTTTTTAAGTAAAACTGTGAAACTTTTGTCCCCTACATAGGTCAAAAATGCATTGCTGGGTTTCAGGAGGTTCATGAAAACAGATTAAAGCAGTGGTGAAGTTCAGCTATTTTCAACTGAGACAGCTGACCAAAGTAAAATTTTTTGCTCTGTATCATTTTGAGATTTTAATCCTTGCTTTTATCACAACTCACTTAGACTACTGCGATGAACTTTATGTTGGGCATGGACAGACGTCACTTGCAGCTGACAGAACTGGTCTTTGTAACTCAGAAAAACTGGCTTCTCTTCTGTGTCGTAACAAACTCAGCAGCTCCACTCTGTCCTTACATGACCTCGACTCCTCCCCTGTAGATCTGACAGTTTCCAGGTGGGCGGAGCCAATGTGATGGAGATCCAGACAACAGACAGGAAACACTGCACATGTACAGATCAGAGCTCAAACTGCTTTCACTCAAAGTGAAACTGAACCAGTCGTTGTGACATGTGGCAGAAATGGCGCAGAAAGGAGTTCAGCTGAATCCGAAAACACTTTCCTGTTCAATCTGCTTGGATCTACTGAAGGATCCAGTGACTATTCCCTGTGGACACAGCTACTGTATGAGCTGTATTAAAAACCACTGGGATGGAGAAGATATGAAGAGCATCCACAGCTGCCCTCAGTGCAGACAGACCTTCACACCCAGGCCTGTCCTGGTCAAAAACAGCATGTTGGCAGATTTAGTGGAACAGCTGAAGAAGACTGGACTTGAACCTGGTGCTGCTGACCACTGCTACGCTGGAGCTGAAGATGTGGTCTGTGATGTGTGCACTGGGAGGAAACTGAAAGCTGTCAAGTCCTGTCTGGTGTGTTTGGTCTCCTACTGCCACAAACACCTTCAGCCTCATCATGATGTACCTCAGTTAAAGAAACACAAGCTGGTGGATCCGTCAGCAAAGCTCCAGGAGAACGTCTGCTCTCGTCATGATGAGGTGATGAAGATGTTCTGCCGCACTGATCATCAGTGTATCTGTTATCTGTGCTCTGTGGATGAACATAAAGGCCACGACACAGTCTCATCTGCAGCAGAAAGGACTGAGAGGCAGACAGAGCTGGAGGTGAGTCGACAGAAAATCCAGCAGAGAATCAAAGACAAACAGAAAGATGTGAAGGTGCTTCAACAGGAGGTGGAGACCATCAGACACTGTGCTGATGAAGCAGTGGAGAAGAACCACAAGATCCTGACTGAGCTGATCCGACTGATGGAAGAAAGAAGGCGTGATGTGGAGAAGCAGATCAGATCCAAGGAGGAAACTGAAGTGAGTCGAGTCAAAGAGCTGGAGTTGAAGCTGGAGCAGGAGATCACTGAGCTGAGGAGGAAAGATGCTGAGATGGACAAACTGTCACACACACACGACCACATCCAGTTTTTACTCCAGTATCCATCAGTGTCCAAACTCAGTGAAGATCCAGACTCATCCAACATCGACATCCATCCTCGGAGTTATTTTGAGGATGTGACGACAGCTGTGTCAGAGCTCAGAGATAAACTACAGCACAGTCTGACAGAGGAATGGACCAACATCTCACTGAGAATCACTGAAACACAGGTTTCACTGATTAACCCTGAACCACAGACCAGAGCAGAATTCTTAAAGTGTTCATGTAAAATCACACTGGATCCAAACACAGTGAATGAACATCTGTCACTGTCTGAGGAGAATAGAAGAGTAACATGTGTGATTCAAAAACAGAACTACCCTCCTCATCCAGACAGATTCCTTTTTCTTTATCAGGTCCTAAGCAGCGAGAGTCTGACTGGTCAATGTTACTGGGAGGTGGAGTGGAGTGGGAGGGGCGTTGAGGTCGCAGTTGCATATAAGGATATTAAGAGAAAAGAAATCTCTGATGAATGTACGTTTGGACACAATGACAAATCTTGGGCTTTATGTTGTAACAAAAACGCTCCTGTATTTCGGTACAACAGTGTCAGTTCTTCTCTCTCAGGTCCAGTTTCGTCCAGAATCGGAGTGTACCTGGATCACACAGCAGGTATTCTGTCCTTCTACAGCGTCTCTGAAACCATGACTCTGATCCACAGAGTCCAGACCACATTCACTGAACCTCTGTATGCTGGAGTTTGGCTTTTGTATCGGAAGGATGGATCCACTGCCCACTTTCCTAAACTCCAGTAAACTCATCGTTAACTTTGAACCAGTTGATCAGATCAATATTTATGAATCTGTCTCTAAACCACACGACAGAAAAACTGATCAACTTTTTTTCCCCTGAACTCACAATCCAGATTTGGTCCCATTCAGTCTTTTTCCTGAGGATTCTAATAGTCAACTCTATGTGACTATCAACCAGCCAATCGTCTGTTTATAAAACCATCTCTGATGTTCACAGAGCTGTCATGAACTGAGGACGACACAACAAGACTTTCATCATGTCTGTGTTTTTGAGGAAGTAAAACAAAGTGGTGCCGTTTTTCTACTTTGGAGGAGTTTCGTTCAAATCTACTGTTCTTTCCTGTTTCCTAAAGAAGCAGCGTGGACTGACGAGGCTCAGTCATGTGACTGGAATGGGTTTCAGATAATAGTGGAACCTGATTGGTTCAGTTACAAACACATGGACATGGATTTGGAGACAACGAGAGAAGTGGAGATAATAAACAAACTCAGACTGAGGCTGAGCTCATGTATGTAAACCTGTTAATCAGATTTAGTTTATTTTGTGCATTGTTAAACGGATCGTTATAAATGGTAGTTGAATGTGACTTTAAATTTTACAATGTCAGGTGAATATCATACATCATGCATCATGAGCCAAAATGGAGAAGAGAAAAAGTAACATCATTAGTTGTCTGTTTAATCTTTACATTACAAAGTTATTTTGCTTGAAGAGTCCTTTTAATTTTTGCAAGTCTTAAGTTATATTCTGAGTTATATTTTCCAACTGTATCTTGTATTTTTATTTTAAGAGGTACTGAACAGTCAGGTTTGATTTGTGTGTGTGTGTGGTTTTGATTGAACTAACACCTGCCTGCGATGAACTCAGAGCAGAGGTCAGATTCTACCTAAAAGATCTATTTTTACAGGTTTAGAAAGTAGTTGTGGTAAAGAGAGCGTAGAGCAGAAAAAAACAGAATATGAACTGGGCAATTTTTGTGGTCAAGACATGCTAGCCTAACAGTGCAGGTGTTGAGACTTAGATCGCTTTGCAGTTAGAACATGTAGAAAGAGAGTTATTTTATGGGTTTTTTGGGCTTAGATGCCTAACCAAAGTTGATTGACAGGCGTACACAGCACTCGCTGAACTTAGATGAACTTTTGTTATAAGCTTTTCTTAGAAATAATGCTGAACAAATGACGTATAACGGATATGCTTTGCCCATGTGTTATTATTAACCAGTTGTGAGTCTTATATTAATGAGGTCACAAGGAAATGGGAGTCTCCAACAGTCACTAAAGACTATAAAAAGTAACAAAGGTGATCGTTTTGGGGGGGTTTGTTTTGACAAGTGTGTGTTTTATAGAGAAACTAGTGGTAAACTGCCTTCTCTGATAATTCACAAGTTTTGATTTTTTGTAAACTTTTGCTGTTTTAATAAACCAGATTTTGTACTAAACTTTTTTAAAACTCAACCCTTCTCTTGGTGATTTTTTCTTCATTCTCCTGTTGTGTTCCCCCAACACTGACTTCAAGTGGTAAGTCCTTTTTAAATTGTAGGGTACCCCCCATTCCCAGCAGTTGGGGTTTTTACCCTGGCTCCTTAGATTCTATGGGGCTCCTGGGCAGATAAAGAGACACTGTTTTGTCCTTTGCATCACGTAGACGTTTCCTAAAGTAGTGAAGGTACACTTTTGGTGGAACAAATATAAAAAATATTGGAACAACAGTCTCTTCCTGAGATCCTTGAGTCTACGTGTTTTTACAGCATGTGTAAGAAAAAAAAAAGGAAAAAAGAAATGATACAAAACAGAAGTGACGTAGTTAAACATGAGCTGAAGACGATAACAGGAAGTTTGATTCTATCACTACTTATGTACAAACCCTGAAAGAAATCCAATAATGGACTGAAACATGGAAACATGGTTTTCGATCATTTCTGAAGTGCATGTAAACGCATCATATCTGATTATTACATTTATCTGATTATTGAGAGTTGTTATTTTTCTATGGTTGTGTAAACGGGCTGAAAATGTTGGATGATCCAGTTCAACAGATGGATGTCAACCTTCTTATAAAATACTGATGTTGTAAATATGAGAAGATTTAATATTAGGAGAATTATCAATCATCACATGATGGGGAAGTTTAAGGAAAAATGTTTATTTGTGCAAAAAAATATGAATAAAAAATAATATTTTTTCTGAGTTCTAAGTCTTAAAATAAGCCATTGTTATTTCCCAACAGACGTTAACGTTCTATCAGATCCACATTTGGACACCATATGGACAAGTACAGTCCAGTGGAAAAGTTCTGGTCCAACTTTCTGCTTGCTGGTTTATTTAAGTTCTAATGTCCACACATATGCATTTGTGTCTGTATTTAGATCTAATCTGATAAATGTGAAGGATGAACAGCAGGAAAAACTACAGTTTAATGGAAAAAAACAGTTT
Source organism: Sphaeramia orbicularis (assembly GCF_902148855.1). NCBI lineage: Eukaryota > Metazoa > Chordata > Actinopteri > Kurtiformes > Apogonidae > Sphaeramia > Sphaeramia orbicularis. The sequence continues at coordinate 51,576,492 of NC_043973.1, read as the reverse complement.
CTATGAACCCCAGGGGTCGTATTTACTGTGACCTTTGACCTTAACATGTCTATAACCCTTTGGCTCAGACAATATGAGATTTATTGGCATTAATGCACTGATGTTTAATAGGAAAAATGGACAAAATGAGCCACTCATTGAAAAAAAAATCAACATGAAACAAAAATGAACAGGAAAAAAACAAGATAAACATAATAATCAGTAAAATGAATGAAAATGACCAAAAGTAATCAACAAAATAACAAAACACTGAATAAAATGACCAACATGAGTAAAAATGAGCAATTCTGAATTTCCAGAGGTCTCTGTCCAAGGGATCAATAAAGTTCTATCTAATCTAATCAACAAATTGAACAAAACTCATCAACTAACAAAACTGACAAAAATTACAAATAATAACAACATTAAGCATTAACCCCCACCCACCCACCCACCCACCCCCCTTTGCTCTACAGTATTTCCAGTGTTTTCCTACAAGAGTTTTTGGTTCCTGTGTCTTTAGTACTTTTGTTTCGTGGACCTGACTGAACACACTTACCCAAAAAATGCAGATTACTGGCAGAATCCATTTCTTTACTTAAGTAATCCTCCCACATTTCTGTCAGCCAGCAAACTGAGAAAGGAGCAGATATGATGTGTGAATACATACTGGGGGTGGAGTGACGCCTCGAAATGTGATCAGCACAGAGAGTCTTTGAACTGATACAAATACTGACAGACAGGACCATCAACAGCAGAATACACAGGAAATAAATGCATGTTTATGTAACACTGGACACCACAACACTGTAAACTTCAGCAGAGAGCAGAGTGGCTTCAGTGCTTAAAGGAGTGATATTTTGGTGTTTTTTTTTTTAACGGAATTATGCCTTTTTTTTCCCCCTCCACTTTATTTTTCTTTAGTAAATGAACAAAGAAATAACATTACCCCAATCCTGGAAGTAAAACACAAATTCAAATCTACACAGAAAATACATACCTTAAAGTAATTAGCATACATTTGAAGGTTTTATAGGTAAATAGAAATAGTAAAAAAAAAAAAAAAAAAAAAAGAAACAGTAAATAAAACAAATAAATAAATGAACCTAAATAAATGAAATAAAATAAAATAAAATGACAATACAACTCTAAAATTATAAAATCAGACCATAGTAATGTATAATTGTAGCACAGGAATTCTTCATTTTCCAACATTTCCCTTTGGTCTACATAAACTGTAAATGCTCTGCTTGGGTCTGAATTCTTCATTCATTCAACTCCACAGGTCCATCTTCAACCCTGAGTAATGACACCAGAAAGGTGGTTTGGAGCGCTGGCCCTTTAAATGCACATGAGCCACTTCAGGCCCCGCCCCCTCCAGGTTGTTGGCTGTGCTGCTCTGTCTCGTTCAACCATCAGCTGAACACTTTAGGTAATCGGCTCCAAGTTTGGACATATTTTCAGTGTGGACTACAACTGCTGCTGCTGATAAACTATGTCGAACCCGGAGAAATGTTCATCTGAAGTCTGGACCTTATATGTACAAATGTCACGATGTAACTAGTTATAAACGTAATAAATTAAGCAGGAATTAAAACAGGTTGTAGAAATCCACTCGGTTTTTGGCAGAATTAATATAAAGATAGTAGGCCTGTAACGGTTCACAAAATTTTTGGTTCGGTATGTTTTTGGTTTTGAAAGCCACGGTTCGTTTTTTTTTTTTTTTTTTTTCAGTTTGGTACGGGAAGAAAGAAAACCCCTCAAAATGTCTTCAATGCATTTATGAATTTTTGAACATTTTTCCCCTAGCAAACCTGCTCTAAAAATGAATTAAAACTAACTGAATTAGAGAAAAAAAAAAGTCAAAACCAAATAAAACTAAACTATAATAAAAAATCCAAAACTAGTATAACCTTGGTACAGAAGAATAATAACACAATAAAAATGAATAAAAGCATTAAGAAACAAGAAGAATGTTGCATGGCCTGTTTGTGCTTTCACAGTAGAAACATCCTTCTGTTTTGTGCTTTTCTTCTCTGAGGCTGTACTCTTCTATTTATTTATATGAATCTGAGTCTTTTCTTTCACTGGTATCAGTACTTCTGGGTGTACTTGACCCACATCTGGATGTTGTCCTCTGGTGCTGAGAGCTTTTCATTCCTCCACATTCGTTCTTCTGAGGTGCACACATTCCTTCACTGATGCCATGTTTCTTTACCGTACATATGAGGCCGTGGAAAACCCTCAGCCTGGGTTCTATCATCTCTGAGGACGGAGGAGTTTAACCTAGGCCGATGTTGAACATGTTCAGTTTGTAAAGCATCCTGTAAAAGTACTGACAGCATAACTGTCAACAGATCCAATAATGGACAATAACCCTGTATAGTGTGAATCATGTGCAATAAGCCATGCAATAACCTTCTGTTCTTACAATAACAATGCCATTTTTATTCAACATTTATAACAAATAAAAAAACATAAATGCACTTTTTATATACACTTGAGTTCATAGATATACATACTGTTAATATTCAAGACTTTAAGGAAATTTGTCATACTAGCACACATTTACACATGAAATGGCACGAAATTTGGTACCAGAGGTCCCAGCCTTAGCCCAATAAAACCTATATAATAAATGATATATACATAAAAAAGATCTATGTATAAAAAGACTTGTGTGTGTGCGAATTGTGTCTATTCATATTTTGTCTATTTTGTATTTTTATTCTTTCAGCTCTGTTCTTATTTCACTTTTGTAAACTTTTATATTCTATTTTCTTATCTTATTTTTAGTTTTTGTAATTTCATATTTGCTCCATTCTTATATTCTGAAGTTCTGTTTTGTTTTTTTTATTGATATTGTTGCATTGACTGGAGTAGCATTCCTAATTTCATTGTACACACAATGACAATAGGATTCTATTCTATTCTATTCTATTCTATTCTATTCTATTCTATTCTATTCTATTCTATTCTATTCTATTCTATCCTTTCTCTTCTCTTCTCTTCTCTTCTCTTCTCTTCTCTTCTCTTCTCTTCTCTTCTCTTCTCTTCTCTTCTCTTCTCTTCTCTTCTCTTCTCTTCTCTTCTCTTCTCTTCTCTCTATTCTCTTCTCTTCTATTCTCAGGGCTTTTTCTGTGATAAAGCCTGTTTGTTACAGTATATTTACACATCCAAAGTTTATTTGACTAATTATATGCATTAACACAGTCACACTGAGGTGAGAATGCAGAACTGTGTGATTCACATTTGTCTTCATTTAGTCTTAAATCATCAGAAATCTCAGCAGGATGTAAAGAACCTGCTGTTCAGCTTTTACTGGATCACAGCCATGAAACTCAAGTGTAGGTGTACTGTTGGCTCCACGCTGGGCCATGCCGACTCTATTAATGCTATAAAAGCTTTAGAAGAAATTACCAAGAAAATGTGGAACCACGGATGGTTGAATTTCCTGACATCCGTCTAGGAGCAGAGGGTGATTTTTAGCCTGAGAAGGAAACAGGAAAGCAGCTGGATTATGAAGGAAACACACAGATACTGGTCTGAAAACACAGATTCAGATATGTAAATATTTATACTGCTGCACTGACTGGAGGAGCACAGTGACAATAAAGGCTATTCTATTCTATTCTATTCTATTCTATTCTATTCTATTCTATTCTATTCTATTCTATTCTATTCTATTCTACTCCAGTCTATTCTATTCTATTCTATTCTGTCCTGTTTCTTATTTTATTCTATTCTATTCTATTTCTTATTCTAGTCTACTCTATTTTGTATTCTATTCTATTCTATTCTATTCTATTCTATTCTGTTTCTTATTCTATTCTATTGTGTTCTATTCGATTCGATTCTATTCTGTTTCTTATTCTATTCTCTTCTCTTCGATTCTATTCTGTCCTGTTTCTTAGTCTGTTCGATTCAGTTCGACTCAGCAGAGTGAATTTAGGCTGAATTTTCCCATAATTCATAGCTACGTCCAAAAAATGTCCCACTTAACGCCGTTCACACCACATGGACTGTGGAGACCAGGCAATACCAACATCCTCAAATCCAAAGAATCCAAAGAAAATCTGTCCTGGCACAACTGAAATCAGCATATCAGTGCGCAGCTCAAAGATTTACAAACCTTCAACTCATCTCCTGTTTCATCTGACGCATGTGACAGAAAGGAAAACGCACTTTCAGCTCAGAGAGTTAAAGAGGTTCTTTGGACATTATAAAGATGACAACCAGACTGTGACGCACGTCTGGAACAATGGCAGCCATCTGAAACTAGACGGTTTGTGCTTGTTTGGCTGACAATAAGTCTGTAATCTTCAGTAAGCACGAGGAGCAGGAGGGCTAATTTGTTGCGGCTCCAAATGTCATGTAATCCCTAAACGCCGTATGGTATTTAAGGATTACATAAGTGCATGAAAGCTTTAGGTTCTGATGGAGAAACAGCCTCAGTGAAACAAAAGCATGATTCTTCACACCTACGAACAGTTTTAGGGACTGGAGATACAGGAAGAGGACGGAATAGTTGGATAAGAAGTAAAAAGTCCTTCAACACACGAGAAACACAGCAAATCTGGAGATAAATGCACATGAACCCATTAAGACCCATAGCTCATTTTATGGCAGTTTCCAAATGTATTTTTCTCTTTATTTAACCTTTCTTAAATGATTTATCATCACTTATTATAATATTATCATAACCATAGAATATTATATATAACTAATATTATAGTATTATTTATTATAAAACTCACTTTTTCTTCTGTTTTCTCTGTTTTCGATACAATAACATTTGACTTTATTCTGAGCTTTTTAAATATAGGAAAATACATGTCATTCACTGTAAAAATGCAAAATACAGAGGATAATATTATAATAAATGGTGATAAATAGCTTAACCCTTTCATGTATGACATCCACATTTGTGGACACATAGTTGAAGCTCACTTTCCAAAGGGTTATAAAGGTAATATTCTCTAAACCTCATGGGGGCAGTCTGTATAGACCTGTGCTTCCCAAACTTTTTTGGCTCGTGACCCCATTTTAACGTCACTAATTTCTGGTGACCCCAGGCATTCAAAACAGAGACATTCTTCTCTTGGAGATGTCTTAGGGGGGCCAGACGCTTTATAGATCTATATCTATATCTATATCTATCTATATCTATCTATCTATCTATCTATCTATCTATCTATCTATCTATCTATCTATCTATCTATCTATCTATCTATCTATCTATCTATCTATCTATCTATCTATCTATCTATCTATCTATCTATATAAAATTTAAAAAATGTACTAAATAAAATAGAAACAAATAAATATATGAAACACAAAAAATACAGAAAAAGTAGTGCATGCAGTTATATGATCGGGTCAATCAAGATATGCCCCCTCAGATATTATATCCTGCATTTTATTTGAACTTGATTTTTATTGGGAAAAATGTGTTGTGTTTTAATTATAGTGAAATATATATTATATCAATAAAAATATTTTTTATTAGTAACTTATTTGCATTATTTTAAACAATTACCAGAAATTTCAGATGACCCCATATGAATTCCAGGCGACCCCATGTGGGGTCCCGACCCCAAAAAAACACTGCTATAGACCCTAAGCAATACAATGAAAAAAGGACTATCTTAGTTTTAGAATTTGGACTGACTTTAATCTTCTAAAGTTAACCTCCTCAGACCCAGCTAAGAGTCTTTGGAGGGTTTATACTGTCTACATTTGTGGACAAGAGTTTCACAGCTTAATAAAAAAAAACACAAAAAACCCCCCAAAAAAACTGTCCACCGCAAAGGACATTCCATAAAAATGAAAAAAAAAAAAAAGCCTCTGAAAAAACTGTTGCATCATGATATTTCCAATATAGGCAATTTAGTTCAAAAAAGCCAAAACTTGTACTTTCCTGGGTTTTAGGAGGTTAAAGATCTTCTTAATAAAACCATATTAAAAATAAATAAATAAATTCAAAATGCATTTCAACTTTAGCCCACTTCTGAGAAATAAAATCAATCTAAAAAATCTAGATACTTTTTTCATAATCATGCATGAAAGGGTTAATGAAGGTTAAATGGAGAGAAAAATACATTTGGAAGGTGCCCTAAAAGTAGCACTGGGGCAGCACCCAGATGATTTTTTCTGTCTATTTAACCTTTCTTAATCCTTTATCGGGCAAGTGACTATTTTTGGTAATTTCTACAAACATTAAATATGGGTCCAATGTCATGTCTCAGTGAGGTCCAGAAGCATGTTTTTTTTTTTTTTTTTTTTTTTTTTAATATATATAAAACTATACAGTGATACAGACAGATTTTATAGATATTTTGAATCTGTAAAAATTGAATATGAGTGATTTTTGTCAGTTTATGTCCTTATAACGGTTGTTTTATTGCATGCGTTTACTTTTTACAGAGTGTGAGGGAGACTGTTGACACGGCAATCGCCCAGGAGGTAGATGACAATGTCCAATAACACACTAAGGTTGAAATGCAAATAAAATCCTAAATTAGGGATAAACAAGAGCCAAAGGTGACATCTTTACAAAATCAAGCAATAACAGGGAAGAAATCGACAGTAGGCGTTGATGGTGTTTGGCTGAGAGAAGCACTAAGATAAAGAGTTGACAGAATAATTGGAATTGAAAATGTAATTAAATTACTGCATGTTTTGGTGAAACACTGACTGTACAGAATAAAGTATTGGATTTCACATTTCCTCCTTGACATCCTCACTAATCATCTGAAACATCATGGTCAGAGGATTGTTTTTCCATTGTTTTCCCACTTTCCAAAACAGAACTGGATAAGTAACTGATTTCTGTCACATAAAACCGGCTCTGAACAGTGTCTGTAATGGATCACAATCTGTTTTCCAGTTCAGTTCAGCCTTAAACTGCAGTGAACTTTGTGAGATGGACCTTATTGGTGTAAAACATTCAGCCCAGTGTGATCTCAAGTGGGTTAGACCAGTAAAATAAAATAGAACAAGTGGTTTCAGGCACAACAAACCCCGCCCCTCGCACGTATTGTAGCTTATTTTGGCATCGATCCAGCTGATGTCATCATGTCTGTGCGTGTGCTGATGTCATCATATCTGGGTGTGTCCTGATATAATCATGTCTCTATACTTGTGCGTATGGTGATGTCAGCATTTGAACCAAAAAAGTGTTAACATTAAGATTACTTTCAGAAAGATTTAGTGTTGTTTCAATTATATACAATATGTACCTTAGCTTTATGTTAGAGTCATGTATATATGTGGCAAGTTTGAAGTAAATTGAAACAAAATTGCTGTTTTTATAGACATTTGAAATTTCACCCATTATAAGTAAATGGGGAAAAAAAAAAGATTTTAAATATTCATAAAAAAATTGAACTTCGACCTATTTTTCCCAAAATGTAATGACATGTATTCTGGGTCACTGGCAATCAATAAACCCAATTTGATATCAATTCAACCAATAGTTTTGCTGCCAAAGTGTTAATAATTAAACAAAGAAACAAATCAAAACCAATACCCTTTGCCTCTCCTTCAGGGGGCAGGGCAATAAAAATAGAAAAATAACCTACAATTAATGTCAACTCCAAATGTCTCTCAGTGTTTTAGGGTGAAAAAAGTAAAATTACAAAATAAAAATGTTTACATCTAAAATCTATCATTTAGAAAATGTGAATAACATGAACAAGCTGAAATTTATTAAGAAAAACAAGTGCAATTTTAATAATATTATGCATCAGTTTCTCATTTGCATTACAACTTACAGATCATAGTGGATCTACAAATACACAAAACATTTAGTAATTTTGAGAAAATTGAAAAAAAAAAAAAAAACAATCAACAGAAAAAATGACAGAAAGACAACAAATATGGACAAAATAAAGAATAACATGAACAAAACATGCAGAAAAATGAACAGAAACGTGAAAAACATTAACAAAATGATGTTAAAATTGCACTTCTCTTAAGACATTTGAAGTTAATATTTTTTAGGTTGTTCACATTTTTTCTGAAAGGATAATTTGTAAAAGTAAATATTATCATGTAACTTACATTTTTTTTACTCCAAAAATAAGAGTAAATTAGTAGTTGTCATTATTTCTAGGTTGTATTTTACTGGTCTGATCCACTTTACATCATATTGGTCTGTATGTGGAACCTGAACTAAAATGATCGTTAATATCTTCAGTGTGAATTTTGCATTTCACAAATTTCTCCCACGGGCCGGATTGACCCTTTGGCGGGACGGTTTTGGCCCACAGGCCGTATGTTTGACACTCCTGGTCTAAAATGTAAAACCTCAGATACAAAGGCTACGTCCAGGTTTAGTTGGAGATCTGTGAGAAGAATCCTTGGGTCACATCCATCGAACTGGGCTGTGATACTAATAAATGCCGCTGAAAGCTGCATAGGCCTTTGTGTTGAATTCCCTCCAGGCCCTGCCACTGTAAATCATATCTGCTCCATGAAAGTGTTTCTGTGCAGGGGCCGTTAACCTTAGTAAGAAATCAGCTCCTAAAAGAGACATATCACGGCATGTGGCGACTAAAGGCCTGCACACAAAAGAGTCTGATGTGAGAAACACTCTGTTCTCAGTTTTGTGTTTTATCTCCAAGGGCCATTATCACACGTTCTGTCAAAAGATGTTTAATTGAACAGCAGGTTTTATGACACAATGAGTCAATTGACTCATTGAGTGTGAAATGTTGACAAGCAGGAAGTATTCATACAAATGTAATTCACACATCCCATATCGAGAATGCACTGGCTAAAATATGACAAAACACTGCAGCATGGAGTCAAAGTGCAACATTGTCCATAGAGATCTGACATGATCTGTCATCATTTCATTAACAGTTCAGTCTTTGGAATACATAAAAAGTCCTGCCTTTTCCTGTTTGTTTTGCTTTTTCCAAATGGAGAGACCGTTCATTTTTAATCCTGTTTGAATTATGCATCATTTACATACTGTACAGGGTGGGGAAGCAAAATTTACAATATTTTGAGGAAGGGATTGAAAGACAGTGTATGACCAATTAGTTTATTGAAAGTCATGAGAATTTATTTGCCACAAGAAAATTTACATAATAGAAAATGTTTTTATTCTATGTGTCCTCCTTCTTTCTCAATAACTGCCTTCACACGCTTCCTGAAACTTGCGCAAGTGTTCCTCAGATATTCGGGTGACAACTTCTCCCATTCTTCTTTAATAGTATCTTCCAGACTTTCTGGTAATAGTTTTGCTCATAGTCATTCTCTTCTTTACATTCTAAACAGTCTTTATGGACACTCCAACTATTTTTGAAATCTCCTTTGGTGTGACGAGTGCATTCAGCAAATCACACACTCTTTGACGTTTGCTTTCCTGATTACTCATATGGGCAAAAGTTTCTGAAAAGGTATTGTTGTGGAGGCGTAAACGACAAAGAAATTTGTGGAGAATGGATTGGTTGTCAGTCAGACCTTCCTTTATTGTGCACAAGTGAGAAACTGACAAACGAAGCTTCGCCCTCTCTCAGAAATCAGTTCTACCTAATACAGAAAATCAGTCTAACTTATAGAGGCTGTGCTAAGCTTACATGGGATTGGTTAATATAAAATATGACGTATGATGCTGTTGCTAAGTAAAAGAAAGAATGTCAGATGGACACAGGACAGAATGTAAGACCTTGGAGTCATTCTGGGAAGTTTGGGAAAGTAACTCTTTGTTGAATTCCAGAACTGAGAGAGCTCATGCTCTGCTATGGGCTAAAAGGTCAAACTGTAAATTGTGCTATCTTTAGAGATAAAGTAGTTTACAATATGCAGAATTGAGAAGCTGACTGAGAGAAACATTCATGTTTTGAAGGACACAGGTGTCTGACAAACTAACAGTTGTGAGGAGCCAGGAAAAGAAAACTTATGGTCATCATTAAGCATTAAAATCAGTATTAACAGTATGGATAATAGTGTTAGCTATGATTATGACATCAATATATGTTTGGTTTCAAAACAATTGACGTAGTGCCTGCTGAGAAAAAACAACTAAATGTTCATTGTAAATTTTGCTTCCCCACCCTGTAATGTGTAAAAAAAATCTTAGTCCAGCATCGTATTTGTTGGTTTAGTAAAGTTCTAATGTCCACACATGCATTTCAGTCTCTGTATTCAGATCCACTCTGATATATGTGAAATATGTACCAAGGTAAAAACAAAACTTTCAGAAAAAAGCAGCTATAAACCAAAGTTAAAGTATGGTGTTTTCGCTGTTATCAGAAAGATATTACAAAAGAAACAACTGGAAATAATAGTGAAAGGACTAGAGGAGTAATCTTCACAATATAATATTAATGTATGACACTAACTAGGCTAATGTTAGCTCCTTTAGCATGCAGATGTTGGCAAACAACAACAAACAGAAAAGTTATGGGTTAAATTATGAATGTTTCCTTTACATTAGCTTGTTGTGTGTGTTTCAAGGCTGAATAAATACTGTAAATATGAAAAGGAAACACAACTAAGACTAATGTTTCAGATATTTACCTCCGCCAAGGAGGTTATGTTTTTGCCAGGGTTTGTTTGTTTGTCTGTCTGTCTGTTTGTCTGTGCGTTAGTGTGCAACATAACTCAAAAAGTTACGGACAGATTTTGATGAAATTTTCAGGGTTTGTTGGAAATGGGATAAGGAAGAAATGATTAAATTTTGGTGGTGATCGGGGGTGGGGGGGCCCACGGGGGGGCCCATTTCCAACAAACCCTGAAAATTTCATCAAAATCTGTCCATAACTTTTTGAGTTATGTTGCACACTAACAGACAGACAAACAGACAGACAGACAAACAAACAAACCCTGGCAAAAACATAACCTCCTTGGCGTGGGGGGGCCCACGGGGGGGGGGGGGGGAGCACTGATCAGCCTTGGCGGAGGTCTGCGCTCTCCGTGCTTCTAGTTTTTTATTGTTTCCTAGCAGTTGTGTGCTAAGATAGCTAACGTTAGCTAGTGTCTGACCTTAGAACAAATTATGGAGTTTAACCTCAGATTATTAAAGTAGTTCTAAATACATTCATACTTCTATAAACCAAAGTGGTTGTATTTAGTGTGACCTCCTTTTACATTTAACATGTCTTTAACCCTTTTGTTTAGACAATATGAGATTTATGCAATTAATTATGAGGTTTTATGCCAGAAACAAAGTGAACAAAACTAATCGACGTGAAGCAACAGAAAAAGAATAAAAATGAACAAAATATACTCTTAATTTATACTGTTCTGTCATATCTGTTCTTATGCAACAATGAAAACAACAATGAATATATTCGTGGAAAAAATGAACAAAATAATCAACAAAATGAACACAATAATCTACAACATGAACAAAAACTAATTGAATAATGAACAAAAATGAAACAAATGATCAGGTTTCATTCAACAGCTTCTATAAACCAAAGTGGTTGTATTTAGTGTGACCCCCCCCCTTTACACTTAACATGTCTTTAACCTTTTTGTTCAGACAATGTGTGATTTATGGCATTAACGTTTCTTATGTGTTTATATCTTTTAACTTTTACAACTCATTTAAATCAGATTTTTTTGTGTGAAATTTAAGGCTGTGCACATTTTTCCAGTCTTTTTTTTGTTGTATCTGAAGAAAAGAAAATGAGAAATGTATGATCATTTCAAAGGTTTTTAAGTTTTAAACAAAAATCTATTTGACATAAAGATTTGATCAGTGGTGAGTTTTGAGTTCAGTATGTGATGGTTTATTGCAGATTTATGACTAAAATAATTTTTCCTCTGAGGTGGTTTCAGTAGAAGATCTGCAAATGTATATGTATCAACTCAATGAAAACATCAAATTAAGAGAAGATTAAAGATACTACTGTGGTTAAAAAAATAAATAAATAAATAAAAAAATTCAATTTCATCTTTACTTGAACTGTACGAGGAGAAATAATCCCAGACCAATCAGAACATTTCAGTGTTATACCAAAGATGACCAGCTGGGGGCAGCATTGCTCTTTACAACTTCTACACCTGGTCTTGTGTTTTGTTGTGGCCCTTTTCTGGGACAGTGTGACATTAAGGGAAGCAGTTAAAGGTTAAATACTTTTCTCAAGGGTGCTCTATACACAGTCCCTCACCATACGGTAAAATCCTCACAGAAGAAGCTGAAACCTGCAGCTCCCGTCGCCATTTTCCATCAGCAGATCGGCCAGAGCGCCGCCGTTCGGCTCGGGGGGGCCTATGCTAATCACCTGGCTCCAACTCTTCTGTAATTACTTTGCCAGTGATTTTAGTGTAAAGATGAGATGTTTGTCGGGGGGAGGTTAAATGACATTAATGCTCAGATGTAATGCTTGGTTTCTGTGTTTATATCCTGTCTGTGTTACAAAACCTCCTCAAATACAAGAACACAGATAATAAACATAAAAACACTGAACACACAGGGTCTGTTTTATGACTCATTGAAATTAGAACAATGATGACAATATAAAAAAGTCATATACAGTATCCAAGTGATGTCAGAACAAGGACATGACACAGCATTCACATGTACACACACACAAAAAAAACAAACCAAAAAAAAAGGGGTGGGGGGTGTGGGAGGTCTGCCACTATTTACTTAGTATTAAAGTAATCTATAAAGGGCTGTCAGACTGAGTAAAGTAATTTTACATTATGTTTTAGCGAAACTGTGATTTTCTCCAAATGTAAATGTTGCATAATGTCTTTAAACTGAGCCTGATGAGTCGGAGGATTTTTGTTCTTCCAGTTTAGCAAAATAAGGCGTCTGCCCAGTAGTGTCCCGAACCTCAAAACAATCCTATGTTTCGTACTAGGGTCCACTCCTGTTGGTTCCACACAGAACATTATTGTTATTGGGTCTGGAGGGAGCTGTCTATTCAAAATCTTAGAAAAGGACCAGTCCCATTTCACTCCTTGGCCTCTGCCCCGTACCCCTACCCCTTGGCTCTTACACTTGGCACTACCACTTGAAACAGAGTTGCATTGGGGTAGGGGTTGAAACATTCTCCTATGAAATGGGACAACCCTTCCAGACCTGTTACGTCATCAGCGGTCATCGATGCCACAATAAACAGATGCGACAACTTTGTTTTGGAAAGTATTCACCATGCCGTCAGCAGCTGTAACCATCTCTGTTTCATGGGCTTTGAGCATCTTTTTGTGGATATCAACCACGAACCGTAGAAATGCGATCTATAACACATTGAAATGGCATTAAATGGACAATCCAATTATTAAGTTGTTTACGAAGAAAATACGTACATTTGTGTTTCTTTCATCACTGCTGCATTTTTTGCTGTGTTTACCTCCATCTTGCCGATGATTCGAACAGAATTATGGGAGATTTCTCATACCGCTCCATTTGTAGTGTGGTCCTGAAATATCTGTTTCGAGAACCAATCAGTCCTCCTCCTTAAGGCTCATTTATGCTCACTTTATGTCTGTAAACCAGTACGTCCGTTCTAACGTTGTCAAGCGTCACTGCCTTCATACATCCATGCGTCCAGTGCACAGGTGTCAAACATGTGGCCCGGGGGCCAAATCTGGCCCGCCAAAGGGTCCAATCTGGCCCGTAGGATGGATTTCTGAAATGCAAAAATTACACTCAAGATATCAATCAATAGTGTAAAAATAATTTTATTTCAGGTTCCATATTCACACATATAAACCAGTTAGATCTCAACTGGCTCATAATAACTTATAAATAATGACAACTGCAGATTTTATCTTAGTTTTACAGTAAAAAAAAAAAAAAGCAAAATTACATGAAAATGTTTACATTAAGAAACTATCCTTTTACAAAAAATGTGAATAACCTGAAGAAATATGAATAATGTGAAATGTCTTGACAAAAGTAAATGCAATATTATCAATATTATACCTGTTACTAAATGTTTTGTGCATTTGTAATTGTAATCTAAGTTGTAATGCACATGAGTAAATGATAAACTGAGGCAGAATATTGTTAAAACTGCACTTGTTTTTTTGAAGACATTTCAAGTTGTTCACGTTATTCAGATTTTTAAGGAAACAATGTAGATTTAAACATTATCATAATGTAATTTTACTTTTTTCACTGGTATTATTTTACTGGTCCGGCCCACTTGAGATCATATTGTGGTGAAAGTGGCCCCTGGACTAAAATGAGTTTGACACCCCTGGTCCAGTGCATTGGAATGAGCGTTTCTCAATCAATCCACCAAAGGGTGCTGCTCTTAATTAACCATACTGATGAAATACCACAAAGAAAAGTTAAGTTTTTTGAGAAGAAGAAGAAAGTCAATAATAACAAACATGGCAATGACAGAGGCGGTTTTACTGGTGTGGATACTTATGTTAATATTCAGAAGGGTAGTTGTCATCAGTTTGTCTGTAGTTTTTCACTAACTCACACAGTCGCTTTTTGAAAAGTCTCACCATTTATGGAAATTATTCTCTTCAAATCTTGACACTGCCTCTGCGGTTCCTGGTGGTACTGCTCCGTATTCTCCATCTGGGTGCATATCCCCATGCTCCTGAAAAACAGACAGAATTACGCACAGAATGTACGCAGACAGATACGGACGGACAGAACGCTCCATCCGTCTGTGTCTTTAACGTAGAGCATAAATTAACCCTTAGCCCTTCTCCTCTGACTCATCGAGAATGGGGACACCCCTACCCCTGCCCCTGAACGTGCAAAATTTGGGGGAGTGCTAAGGGGTGAATTGGGATTGGGCCAAAGTCTGTAAAGTTTCAGTTCAATAGCTAGTGATGTTGGGACATGTCCAAAATGTGTGTGACAGTGAAGCTAAGCTCTGGCCGCAACAATCACAAAGGGGGTTCACTCCAGGGAACATCTTGGACATCTTCAATTTAGACAGATGCAACCTGTGCAAGATTTTAAATTGCAGCAGATAGAAGAAGAGTGGACTGGTTCCTGTACTTTAGTTCATTGACTCTCAGTAATGGTTACACTTAGATCGTCAGTCCAAGCCTTGTTTAGGTGGTCCACAGTAGTTACACAGTCCAACTGCGAAAGGTTATTATAGATGCTAGAAACAGCTCCTTTCTTTCTCGGGTCATCAAGGAGTACGTTATCCAAAGCATATTCTGGTGGTGGACTGGAAAAGGATGCACTGGAAAAAAAATCTAAATCTTACCAAATATATTTTTCTCATTTCTAGTTCTAAGATAAGATAAGAGATAAGATAAGATATTCCTTTATTGATCCCACAATGGGGAAATTCACAGTGTTAACAGCAGCATAGAAACATACACATAGACATACACATTCACGTAAAACAGTCATATAAATTTGAATAAAAGAAAAAAGTGTTTAAAAAAGGAGAGTGCAAATATGCTTTGGTATGTAGTGCAATGGTTATAAATATAGAAATATATATATATATAAATATGGATTTGAATATATATATATATACAACATTAGATGGAATGGAGGGAGGGTTGTTATTACACCACATATGTGGTGATCTACTGGGAGCAGGACTGGTTGTGCAGTCTGACAGCAGAGGGAAGGAAGGACCTGCGGTATCTAATATCTCATCACACTTAAAATAAGACTTAATCACCTAAAGAGTAACTTTTCAGTGAGATATAAGAACTTATTTTTAGACAATAGATCTTCAAATCGTTATTTCAAGAAATCTTAAAAAGACAAATTTGACTTTTTCCATTGGCAAAATTATAAGCATAAGCAAAAAAAAATCTTGAATTAAGCAAAAAATCTGCCAGTGGAACAAATGAAAATTATCTTGGTAAGATTTCTTGAAATTAGATTTTCCAGATCTGTTGTCTAAAAATAAGTTCTTATATCTCACTGAAAAGTTACTCTTTAGATGATTATGTCTTATTTTAGGTGTGATGAGATATTTTGACGAGAAATGAGAAAAATATACTTAGTAAGATTTTGATTTTTGCAGTGTGGAACGATCTAATTGACAAAAATATGAATTTGCAACTACTGAAAAAAATCTTTATGATCTATAATTAAATTTGAGTTGAAGTAGCTGAAACATGAGAAAGATCTGGTCAATGAATAAGTCCTTAGTTGTGTGTATTCCCTTGAGGGTTCATCGGTGAAATGTCCGCTTGCAGAGAAGTTTATGCGCCTGGTTGTTTATTAGTGGGAACACACAGGGTCTTTTTAATGAATGAGTCAAATCTGAAGCACAATTATTGATTTTAAAGCCTCTTCATTTCTACCAGGTTTGTTTTTCTGCATTAAATGAAAATGCAACAATAAAATACAACATGTGCAGTTTGCAGTTGTGTACTTTGCTGCCGTTTTGGCTCCTTTCAGTGTTTGTAACATCTAATTCAAATGTGTATTCATCTAGATTTGGTGTCTCGACATGAGGAATTTCTGCTATTAACCTTTTAAGAATTAGAAATATTTTTGTGGTGACCTTCGAATGAATTTTTCTTCTACATTCGATTCATTATCATTTAATATATTATCCTCTGAAGTGAGCATTTTTCTGGTATTTTCCTATATTTAATTCAGTGGTCATGTACATTTTCATAAAAGCCTGTATATATATATATATATATATATATATATATATATATATATATATATATATATATATATATATGTCAACATTTATCAGGTACCTGAAAGCATTCACTCATGTGTTTTTAATATGAGCTTCATGCTGTTAATGTCAACCAGAGTTTTATGAGTGTACTTTATTGAATCACTCTGCATATTTTCTTTTCTTTGCTGGTTTGCATCACTGACTCCTCCAAATAGAAACCAACTGCAAAGCATTTTAAAGATATGTAGCCTAGCATTGCTTGGGCTCCTTTACACGTTGAGGACCTTAACCCTTAAAGACATGTTCAAAATGAATTTTTCTCAACTTTGAACCTCTCCTTATTCATTTATCACTTTTTATTCCAATAATTTCTTCTGCATCTTCCAGTGAAAATTAGGTACTTTCCTGTATTTAATTCACTGATCAAGTAGATCTTGATTAAAGCTCAGATTAAATTCAGAGGTTATTTTAGCAAAATAGAGAAAACTGAAGAAAAATGGACTTTTCCAGTAAAATATGTCATTAATTGAATGTAACAGGTGTCTCCATCCACTGTCATTGATCCAACTCCATGGGTTTTACTGGTGAATCAATGTTGTAGAAAATGACTACGGAGCCTCTGAACGTCCAAATGGGTCATATCTGATGACCATGATAAGATGAATAACTGTATTTTACACCAATTATTTACATGTATTGATAGAATTAGTGGATCAACATGTACTAAACAGTTTAGATCAGTAGATGGTTTTGGTCGACAGTGGATGTTTGGGTCTTTATGGGTTAACTGTCTAATCTTAAAAACACATGAACTACAGATCTCTACCAAACACTGCTCATACTTCTGATTTTGTAGAAAACAATGTGTTCGATGCGAAGAAATGCTGCTGTTTAACATGATCTATAGTCGCAAGTGGCAGCAGCATCACAAAACTGTACAAGTCACTATTTATTGAACTGCAAACATGATGGATTAAAAACAAACACTGGAAAAAGCTGCAGAGAAGGTTGACCAGAAAAGTACAAAAGAACATTGTTTAAAAGTTTATTTTTTTACTGGAGACTCACTTTTTAACAATGACGCACTGTAGCAGCCTTATTTAATACTAGTTTTATCATGAAAAGAGTGAATAAGATGAACGTTTGTGACCCTTTTAAATGGAATTTCAGTACATCTGTATATGAACCTGAATAAAACAGCCATTTAAAAGAGCAACCAATTTGATGAAATCACAATACACATTCTAGATATTTAAGAAATTAAACCAAATATATGCTCTTAATGAAGGTTTTTAATTATTAATTATCACCATATGTTCACTGTTGTTTATGTATTTATTTCCTTCCTTGAGTTAGTTATTATTTGTTTATTTATTCGCTAGCACAACTAAGAAAGGCATTGGTAAAAGATTATATGTGTATTTGTATGTGTGTATATGTATAAACGTATATATGTGTATATGGATGAATGAGTGTGTGTGTGTGTGTACGTGTGTTTGTGTGTGTGTGTGTGTGTGTGTGTGTGTGTGTGTGTGTGTGTGTGTGTGTGTGTGTGTGAATAGATATATAAATATAGAAGAGTAATGTAAAAGGAAGAAGGACATATATTATTAATAATATTGTAGGGAGAGGGGGTGGGATTAAATATGTTATACTTCTTCCCACCCTTTTCGGGCATGTAAATGGAATTATTGTGCTTTTCTTCTGACTAAGATTGTTATGATTCTTGATATTTGTATTATTATGTATGTTTTGCCAGTGCATATATGTTAAATTTCATTGCATTTTTTGGAATAAATCACTAAATCACAGGTTAGAGACATTTTTTTCCTTAGTGAGACAAATACATTTTTCTATCCAGGATGAAAGTCTTGAATAGGTCCTACATTTTAAGCACAATTCCCAACATATTACAAATATTAATTTATTAAGAACATGCTTTTCATTGAAAATTCCAAAAAATGCTAAGAATAAGTATCACTTGTCACTTTTCCATTGGACAAAGGCACAAAACGTTACCAATATTTACTAAATGTCGAAAAAAACAAGTGCGTAATGCCAGTTTTTCCATTAAAGCTTTTTCATCAAATCTGTAAAACCAGAGTCATAGCCCAAGTGTCACGAATCCACAAGACTTTCCATGATTATGCACCTAAATCTCTTCCCTCACGGTGAACAATTTCGAAGTGTATTCCATCACAAGGAGTCCATTTGTTTATAAACAGAGCCGATAGGTCACTTGGGCATTTTCAGAAATTTGTCGCGACATGCATTGTGGGAATGGGAATACCATGCAGCCGCAGTATGGCCACAGCAGCAACAAACATGAAAACAGCTTCATCACTTCTTGCTGCTGCGGCCGCGTGGAATTCCGAAAAGGCCCAGGTGACAGTTTGGTTTCTGTTTGTTGTTCGGTTGTTTTCCAGTTATTCTTATTAAAATATGTAACATTTAGCACATTTAATCTGAAGCAGATGATTTCTAAAAAATTGTAATCATTTTAAACCACAACTAACTCTCACTTTAAAACTAGAAGAAATATGGATTTGATGTTTATTGGGATATTTATTGACAAAAAAGAGCATATTTATTATAATATTTCAAATCAATAGGAATCCAAAGCACTATAATTTGTGGGTGTGATAGTCTTTGTCCCAATATTTTTGTCCATATATCAGTGTTTGTCAAACTGTGGGGCAGGCCCTTTGGGGGGGCATGAAGGCTTGCCAGGGGGGGTCATGGGATCACTCCTGGGTGTTTTTTTTTTTTCTTCAGGTTAGGACATGTAGCAGGTGGAACTAATGTTTCAGCACTGGGGCACCCTGGACTCTTTCTAGGGACGTACACCAAACCAGTCTAGTGCCATGGTGATCTGTCACTAGACTGGACAAAGAGTTTCGGTTTGGATGATGGACAAGGATTGGACTGGAAAAGAAACATGGGACATGTTTCTGTTTTTGCACAGTTTACACTTTAATGTTCTGAGATGTGCAATGATATTGTTAAAATGTTAATTTTTGTTGCCAAAACTTGTTTGTTGTTCTAAAAAAAAAAGTAACTTTATGGTCATAGTTGTTAGATAATTGCACATTTCCTATTTTTATTTGGAGAAGTATTGTCTCAGGGAGCAGTCTGGTGGAGTTTATTTGTATTATTCAAGCAAAAATCTAAGTTATTTTTAATTTGAACAACAAATTATTCAAAGAAAAGCAAGAGGTATTCTTACGATAATGGTGTTTTTTTTTCAATACAAGTTTTAATTGCGCCACTGTTATAATGTTTTTGGGGTTGAGGGGGGCCTGGAGATTTTTTTGTCTTCCAAAAGGGGGCCCAACAGAAAAAGATTGAGAACCACTGCCATTATAGTGTGTTTTTAAAAATATATATGAACTAGCTGGAATATTTGGGGAGGCTGTGCTGTGACTTAGTTTCTCATTTGGTGTTAACTTTTACACTTTGTGGGGCTGGGGAGTTGGGGGGTGGAGTAGCTTGTTATTCTAGTCTTGTTACCGAGGCTGCATAAAGGCTGGCAGGCTAACGCAGCAGCCACACTTAGTGATAGCAGCTGTTGGGCTTACGAGCATGCACCACTGCTCCTCTCCCTGCCTCTCCTTTAGATCTTCTCATTAAGGAACAGAAAAAGCACCCTGACTGCAGAGCAACCAACCTTTCTTTAGCTTTAAACCGTGGGTGTCAGTTGGCTCTGGTAGGATGTGTCGCCTCACCTTACTCTGCACAAGCTGAAGTTTCAACCTCAACTTTTGATTCTTATAATGGGGAGTTCACAGACCAGACGGAGGCACAGAGATCCTGTTAGAAACTCCACCAATCAAAGGAACATGAGGGGAGAACGCAGCGCTTTAAAGTGACAAGGTGTGGTCGGTAATTTATCACTCTGACCCAATAAGACACACCGTCAGTCATCCCTCATCACTCCATTTTCAATCAGAAATCATGTTATACAATCATACACAATCAGGGATTGAGAGTTTGCACAGACATCAACAGAAACCTCTCCCTGGGTGGTGAAACATTCTGCAGCGTTGATGCCTTTAGCAGAGGAAGCCTCAAAACTGGGAATCAACCAAAAGGTTTTCTGCTTAACCCATAAGGCTCATTTTGTGTCACTTTCCAAATGAATTTTTCTCTGTATTTAACTTTTCTTAAGTTTATCACAATTTATTATAATATTATCCTCTTTAGTTTGAGTTTGTTGCTGGCATAATTTGTTGCTGGTATTATTTGTGCTGTCGTTATTCATTTCTGATATTTTGTTCACTTTTTCCTTTCTTATATCTCATTTAATAGGTCTTACTTATTTTATTTCATTGTAATTTCTTCCTTCTTTTCCCATCCAGTTTACCCAGTTCTGGTTCTACAGGGTGTATCAAAAAATATATATACATTTTGAAAAATTACCCCCAGCTCCGCATTTGATAATTTGTGGAATTTTCTTTTATGGATGTCGGTAGGTAGGGGATTGGTGGATATTTGTCCAAATTTACAGACCCAGGTTTTCATGCATGAGTGAGCAGGGGCAAATTGCACAATCCAAGTTAAAAGTGGTTTGTGCAAAGAAGCGGTGGGATTTAAATCCAATCAAAGGTCATGGGAGGGGACAATGGGCATCCATCTTGTTTTCCACAAAATTGCCAGGTTACAGCATTAACACTTTGGCCACCATGTCAATTTCATTTCTTTACCCATGGCAGCTGTTCCTGCCTTTCAAAGTTAATTCAACTTGTTTAGGCCTGAAAATGTCACTGAGGACAGGCCGAGGTAGGGTTAGGGTTACCCAAACATGGGTAAAGAAATGAAACTGTCATGTTTAAGGGCCCCCATTTATAAGCTGAGGATTGCTTCTGGGGTGTCCTAATACACAATGTATGTTGCTAATGAATTGTTGATTTTAATAACTGTTTATTTTGTAATAAATTGTTTGATTGACTGATCTTATTTGTCACACAATTGCATTCTAACTGTGCATATTGTTTCCTGCACTCTTTCTGCACTGGACTGTAGACTGTACATACTGTGTTTTATATATAATGTACATAGTCTAAATATACATGTTCTTTAGTGTTTTTACATTGATGTAGATAGATAGATAGATAGATAGATAGATAGATAGATAGATAGATAGATAGATAGATAGATAGATAGATAGATAGATAGATAGATAGATAGATAGATAGATAGATAGATAGATAGATAGATAGATGTGCTTTGTTTATCAAAAACTGGGAAATTACAGTGTAGCAGCAGCATGACACACATATAATATCAATATAAAACCACAGCAAACATGAGTAAAACAAGTACAGCACAAGCGCAAACACTGTACACGATAAATAAGAAATATAAAAAGATGTGGGTAGAATCTGGATAATAACTGTAATGTACAAAACAAGTTGAAATATCCCAATTGAGAGGGTGCAAAATGACATTTAAGTGCAAATGGATTTATGAGCAGAAACCTCAAGCAGAGTTAAGTTATTATAGAGTCAGATGGCATGTGGCAAGAAAGACCTTTTTTTTTTTTTTTTTTTTTTGAGAAGGTGCTCTGCTGTTTGTCCAGTGTGTGGTGGAGAGGGTACTCATCATTGTCTGTGATGGAGGTCAGTTTTTGTAGTATCCTCTCCACCACAGTCTCAACATTTTCCAGCCACACATATTCTTGAGTGTGTATCCGAGTATCACCTCTAGAAAAAATTTCGTTATGTGCACGTAACGACAATAAACATTCTTGAATCTTGAAATGTTCCCCAAAACAGCACAGATTTTCCATTCAGTGGGTGTAACTACAGTGACTTCCTCCTCAAACATCAGATACTACATGGTTTTCTATTGGTCGATGTGCAAAACCAGCAAAGTGCGACTCATTTTTGGAGCCTGCTCATAATAGTCTATAGTTTTTAGCCTCTCTCAGTTTATTGTTTTGTTTAAAGATCCCTGGCTTCACTGGTTCAATGTCACTCTTTCTTTCATCAGCCTTGTTTGCTGCATCATCCTTTTTCCTGTGAGAGGTCTGTTGAATCCACAGTGGGGCGTTTGCCAGGCATCAAACAGCAGATGACACAGATGACAGCCAGCGGAGGAGAGGAAGACTGTGTGAAAAAGGGTGAAAATTGGCCTTGTTAAATTTCAGTTTGTCAGGAACAAGGTCAGAGGTTTTCAACAGACACTTTCCTCCACCGGGGAAAATATTGTGGCCTTAATCTACACGAAGACGTGAGCTTTGTCATGAAATCCTCCCTCATCTGCCCTGCTCTTCATCTCCATTCTCTCTACATCTTCTCTGGAACAGTTTTCAGCACACCTGCTTTGACTTTTCTGGAGTTCACCTGTTATTTTCTGGACCGACCCAACAGATTATGGTTTTAAGTTAGTCCCTGATTCTAAATGTATCCTCCTTTCTGTTCTTCCTCACCGACCGCCTGGATTTTCTCACCAGGAAGGTGTGACCTGACCTTGCTTCGGTCCACTACTCACCTGTTTCATTGTTCTACACCTAGACCCTGAACCCCTCATCCCTCATCTTATTCTATCTCAGATGGTCCTGCCTTGTTTTCTGTACAGCACCTTTTCTGAATGCCATTATCAGACTGCTTTTTGGCTGTGATTGGACTGTTCACTGCTTGATCTCTGATCAGTGTTACTGTTTTTCATGTACAGTTCTATGCAAATGTCCCAGTCCAGCATTCTGTCTGTTGGATAAAAGGAAGAGGAAGGAACAGCTCGGTAAGAAGTAAAACGTCCTTCAACACTCAAGAAATACTGCACATGTGAAGCTAAATCCACATTAGTCCCCTTTGTTTTAACCTAGAGCTATTTTAGTGGCAACTTCTGTCTTAAAACTAGTTTTATCACCATTCATTATAATATTATCCTCTGCATTTTGCATGTTTTAGTGAAAATCAGGTATTGAATTTACTGGTCATGTAGATGTTCATTAAAGCTTAGAGTAAATTCACAGGTAATTACATCCAAACAAAGTAAACTGAAAAACAAACAAACAAACATCAAACAACCCCCCACCCCCCGAGTTTTTCAGTAAACTCCAGTATTGTGCTGTGCAAATGTCCTAGTCCAACATTCTCTTTGTTGGTTTAAGGACTGGAGACAAAGGACAAAAGGAAGAGGAAAGAAGAGCTCGGTAAGAAGTAAACCGTCCCTCAGCACTCAAGAAATACAGCACACCTGGAGCTAAATCCACATTTATGTCACTTGTTTTAATCTTTAACTATTTTAGTAGCAACTTGTCTTAAAAATAGTGTTTTATCACTACTCACTATTATATTGTCCTTTCCTTCCCTATTTGGCATTTTTCAGTGAAAATCAAGTGTTTTCCTATATTTAATTCACTGATTGTGTAGCTGTTCATTAAAACTCAGAGTAAATTCAAAGGTTATTACATCAAAACACAGAAAACTGGGAGCAAAAATGATTTGTCGGTGGTTGTATGGTGTCTTCAATGTTATCAGAAAGATATTCTAAAATTAGCAACTGGAGATTTCTGTGATGACAATAATGAGATAAAAGAGAAAGGACTGGAGAACTAATCTTCAGAATATAGTATTAATTTGATCAACAAAAAGCCTAACATGAGACGCTAACTAAGCTAATGTTAGCTTCTTTAGCACGCAGATGTTAGCAAACAAAGACAAACAAAAAAGTTAGCCTAGTGGTTAAATGATCAGGGTTTCCTTTTTGTTCATATTATGTGTGATTTAACACTGTATAAATACTGTAACTATGAAAAGGAAATAAGACTAAGACTAATGTTTCAGACATATTTTTTGTAGATTTCTAGCAACTGTGTGCGAAGCTAGCTGATGTTAGCTAACGTTTGAGCTTAGACAATTTTATGGAGGTTAAGGTCAGACTATTAAAGCAGCTCTAACCTTTTCTATCTACACCTCATTTATATTTCTAACTATTATTACTTGCATTTGATATTAACTCCTTGTGAGTCCCTGATCTACATCCAGTCTGCTACTGTCTACAAGTCCTAGCCCAACATTATATGTATTGATTTATTAAAGTTCCGCAGACCACACATATGCTTTTGTCAGTATGCCCAGAAACACAAATGTCTGATCCAAACATCAAGTAATGTGTTGTAGAAGTGAATCATTCTGGGATTTTCCCTTTACAGGATGTTCTGTAGGCAACCTGTTAAACTGTCTGACCATTGTTTCCAGTGGGAATAATTTCAACACAACATAAAACGATGGGTTGGCCGATAGCAGAAGCTTCATTCACTTAAACCAACGTCTGATGAGAAACAACAAAGGTAAGACAAAACTTTAATCATTGCTTCTTAATGTAACCTTTATTTTTGCTCTTCCTTGTCTTGTTCAGTGAGTTTTATCAGTGCAGAAATAATCCTTGTAGTGTTGGATCTGTTTAGCATTAGCTTAGCACTACAAAGTTAGTCTCAGTTTGTTTTATTACATTATCTATGACATTTATTCATTTCTTATTTAACCTTTTTTTTAACCAGGAAGTCCCTTGAGATGAAATGTCTTTTTCAAGGGAGACCTGACCAAGAGGCACATCAGTACAATACCAATGAAGTAACAGAGTATAAAACTACGTACAATTAAGACAACATAAAATGACTAGAAACATAAAGGCTAAAAACCAGTTTAAGAATAGCAATTACACACTTCTGTTAAACAGTTTGATAGAAGAGATTTGAATTCACTCAAGGTAATGAAATGCTGAAGCTGAAGTGAGTTTTGCAAATTGTTCCATGAGCAAGGTCCATCGTAGGAAAAAGCTGTTTTACCAAGTTCTGAGTGAACTCTGGGGACTCTAAGCAGGAGCCGATGTGATGAACGGGAGTTGTATCCACTGGAAAATGGAGACAGGAGGCGGCAAAGATATGGGGGTAGTTTGCCCAATACAGCCTTGTAGATAAATACAAGCCAGTGCCGCTGCCTCCTGAGCCTTAACGAAGGCCATGAGACCAGAGCAGACAGCCCACAGTCATGGACATACAATGGGCTCCACTCTTAGATTGGTTCAAATATTTGTCCATTTAAGTGCTTGTTTGGTTTTGCTTTAGTTTTTAGCTGATGTTCTTCTACTCACATTGATGTGTAGCATGTATGTTGCGAAAAGCTTTTCTCAAACATGTTTTGATCAGCGGATGATTTATGTTTTGACGTCTACTGGGCATACGTTGCCAGATCCTTAAACCTGCAGGGGTTGAAATCAGAGTAAGAGAAGCAGTCAAACAGTACAATCACAACTGAGGAGATCATGACCATCAGTGATTACATCTGTCAATCACATATTTAACCCCTACCTTTGTTCAGTCTGTATCACCGCCTGAAGACTGAAGGGGTCGAACTCTCTGTTCCGCTGTGACCACTTACGCTGAACAGTAATTATGGAATTTCTGCTGAATGATGCAAAAAAAGAAGAAAACTTACACGTCAATGGATCTTTAAGAGGGTTATTTCAGGATAGGATGGTTCAGTCGATGCTCATACGTAAAGACTACATGGCGATACACTTCTGAACAGGAGGCTTTACTTAGACATACTGTGTTTAGCTCAGAAAGGTTTGCACTAAATCAGTGTTTTTCAACAGAGCATTACTGCCCTCCAGGGGGCATCGGGACAATGCTGGGGGGCATTTGGAACAAGAGAGTTGAGAGGGGGGTGCTCAGATGGAAATGGGGTGCATAAGTCACTGTTAGTCATCACAATGTATAAGTTTCAATATGAGAAAAAGCAGTGTACTTCAACCTACTGCAAACTCTAAGGGGTGGTTATGGCTCAGAAGGTAGAGTGTGTCGTCTAATAACCGAAGGGCTGCCGGTTGGAATCCCACTCTGTCATGTGCTGATGTGTTTTGGGCAAGACACTTCAACCACCTTGCCTCCAGTGTCACTCACACTGGTGTATGAATGTTTGATGGCAGTCGGAGGGGGTTTTTGATGCAAATTGGCAGCCACACTTCCGTTAGCTTGCCCCACACACAAATGTAGTTTACCACTATCAGAGTGTGAATGTGAGAGTGAATCAATAGTGTAAAGTGCTTTTAGTGCCTTGAAAAGTGCTATAGAAATCTAATCCATTGTAACTATCTCAATGGCGAATTTACATGTGTCCCCCGATCTTCCACATACAGGGGCATTGTGGTACCTCAACCCCCCACCCCCACCCCCCGTCACAAATTGGCTTTCGAGGGGGGGATGGATAGTCCATTTAGTGGTTTGTTTCTCAACCGGGGTTCTACATGTAGTAGTTTTGATCCTGGGCAGAGCTGACTTTTGGGAAAAGATGTTAGTCTGTATTTTATAAGTACTGATGTAAAAAGTGTCTGGTAAATCATTCCTTAAAATTTAAACGACAATTATTTTATTAATACCAATATCTAGGGACTGAAGTTAGTAAATGCATTGTTCCTGTTTTTAACTTCATTTCCCATCATGCAGCATAGTACTGCACTTCCCATCAACCGTCATGGATGTAGCAACGTGACTGTAAGGCTATTGTATTCCAAAATGACTAATATCTCCCAGAATATTGGTCCTATCAACTTGCTGTTTTCGCTAGTCTCTTCCTTGACAAAAAACTAAGTATGTCAAACTACAGTAGTCAGCTCAGCACGGATTTTGTGTGATGCCTGAGACACATACACACACAGAGTCCACTTCCGTTTTAGAATATAAGATGCTTTTCCTTTGAATATCCACTTCAGACTACATTAAATCTCTTTTTTTTTCAGTGTTTCTTTTCATGCCTCCTCCTTTAGGAAAATTGAAATTATATGAATCGTAGTCTTTTTCTCAAAAAAAAAAAAAAAAAAAAAAGAACATAATCTCATTATTATTGACTCCAAAGCAGTTAAATCTCATCTCTGACATAAATTCTGATGATTTTGTTTTTGCTTTGAATTTTTGTTTTATTTTTGTGTTAAATGCTGCTGTGTCCCTGATAATGTCGCTTGTTTTTGACCTAGATGTGCTTTAATCTCAACATTTTTTTCTGTGTAATGCATTACCAGATACTAGTGATGGATCGACAAAGTTAATTTGTATCTGTAAGAAAAACCGATTTTTTTGTCCGAAATCCAGTCTTTTGAGACTGACTGTCCATTCTATAAGTGATCAGATCAGATTTGTGTCCCAACATCATCATTCTCTGCATGAGTTACTGTGGTAACAACCTAGGCATCACTATATATGATAATAAGTTGGTGATTTGCTTTCACAGCTCTCAGTTCCGTCCAGCTTTGTAGATACTTCATTTCATTAATTTTCTGTCCACTTCTGTCTACGTGGACTGTCCTCCGTACTTCCATCAATCTGGATTTGATGTCATTGTGAGTGATGCAGAAGACACTTTGAAATCTGACAGCGGAGAATCTGGACTGAGTTGAATCTGTAGAAAAATTAGATTTCGTGTGCTTTGATGCTGTCCAGACTTTCTGAAATTAAACTGCAAACAATTTGTTCGTCTGCATGCGGCTGTAGTTTTACAGTCAAATTCTGGACTTTAAAGTGGTTCTGTGAAATATTCATATTCCAAACTCTGACCAGCAGGGGGTAGTCTGGTACCAGAACACACTTAGGACCAAAAAACCACAGACGAATCAACCCTACGTATCCACGGACTGAATCACTTACTGATCAAAGTCTAAAGCTCATTGTTTCCACACATCTCTATTATGGTATCATCAAGTTTTTGCCTTCAAATTAAAACTCATAGACGCTTACTTTGACAGTCGCTAAAAGAACAGCGTGTCTTATAATCTTCACGAATTGCATCAGCTGATAGTTTACATTATATCTCTGTTAGCTTAGCTCTGTTTTTAGACTGAAAACAGCCACAGTAAAACCACTAATCACCTCTTTTCTGTTCCGTTTGTGCTGTCAGTAGCTGAACTAAAGATCTGTTTGAATCCAACAAACAAAATCAGAACTGCCACAGTTTAGTCTGAACCGTGGATCAACAAACGGGAACTTAGCAACGGTAAGACCATCCCATAATAACTTTACAACTTCGTAATCCTCAGAATCAAACTCACCTGTTAATCGTGTAGCCCTAGTAGGAACCTTGAAAAAACATGAATACAGACGAGCTGCTGAATGTGTGACATACGACAAATTAAGAAACGGCAACTACTGGATAGTCAAGAGATGGAAGAAAAGTCTAGAAAGGACGACAACCCACACATGCTGGTGTTGAATCATGATGGTGAATAAGGCGACGGTCGGCCTTTCCATCTCTGCTCTGAGGAGGAGGTGCTCTGTGCCCATTGGTCTCCTTGTGCTTGGATGTGTGGTCTGTAGAAGGAGTCTGAATCCTACTGATGACTGCAGGCGCTGTTCCCTTCACAGCACATTTCCAGAGTTTCCACCCCCTCCCTCCCTCTCTCCCTTCCTTCCACTGTGTCCTGGGTCCTGGGGTCGTCGGTTATTACATAAAATACAGACTCCCTCGCAGGTGTTGCTCGCAGGATGAATTCCTCTGCAAGGAAATGATATCGCAAAAATATGAAAGACAGTGACATGTTTAGCCAGGGCTGAAACACAGGAGATCAGATGATGGAGTAGACGGGCTGTAAATGCTGTCATTTCACTGTGTAAACATCCTTTTCTCTGAGTGTGCATCAAAGAAATGTAAATGCTGACAATTAGCTGACTGCTTCATTCTGAACAGTGCTTCCAGACAAAGGGCTGTTCGTGTGTACAGAAAACATTAGCTCTCACAAATAATTGACAAATGGGCGTTAACACAGTCCCACAGCTGTCTTGATGAGGACGGTTGCTGTGGAGAGATGTGGACAATGAGGCGAGAGCTTAAAGGAGATAGCGCTTGTTTGTCAGCGACGATTCCATCTGCACGACGCTGTTTATGCCTGTAATGCTTGTACAAATACATCGTACTCTGAATCGATGCACAAACCCACAAAACACTCACATATATACGCGTGGTAGGTATGACTGCGACTGCTTATTAGACAAAGCGCTGAGTTTCTAATGCCGACGTATCTGTAAGAAAGGACTTCATCTTGCTCATTACTGCCAGAGCCACAGTGTACCAGCGTGGAAGAGGTCGGAGAGAGGGGAAAAGAACAGTAAAGAAAAACAAGCTAATTCGAGAACTTTAACCAACTGTGGGTATTAAGTCAAAAGTCAGATAAAAAAATGTAGCAGTAAATCCACATTTTGTTTTGCTGCCCGACTATGATTGCATTATTCTAAAGAAAGTAACAGCAGCAGCGGTTTATTAAGATATGAGTCTAATTCCTTTCTTGCGTTGCTGCATCACAACAAAGGGAAATTGCTGTAAACTGTTTCTTAAAAAGTCACAAATGTAAACCTGAACTTCACGAAGACACTGTAGGTGGGTTTCAAGCCACATGTATAATGATTTAGCATTAGAATATAGTAATTAGTGTCTGTTTCCATCCACTACTGTCCTGCAAATATGAAGAGTTGGTTTTATGATCATAGATGTAAGATAAGAGAGAAAAGCTTCAGGTATAGATAACTTTAAGACTTTAATTTCTGCCATTTTTGACAAAGTACTACAAATACTTGAGTGGCTGTACTCTCTTAAAGCTGTACTGTATGATGTGACATTTTTACACTTTTCTTTTGTCATCTTCAAATGCTCCTAATAAGCGTGTGTCAAACTAAAATGTAAAAGAAATCCACCAGGTATTGAAACTCAAAATGTTTAATTCTCATATATTGCTCATATTTCTGATAAAAGTCTGACCAATCATTTTAGTCGGTCCGAATGAAATAATTGGCCGAACCTGGCTGAGCCTCCTGTCAATCATCCATTACGGACATCCAGCATCCAATCCATTATCACCGTCCCCGCATCCGATATGTGTCCCTCTGAATCTGACGCTTCACTCTGCTGCTCCTCCTGTCACTGACCACAGTCTGCTGTCTAGGATGTGAACGGCTAGAACTCAAATGCACATGAAGGGAAAAAATGGATTTATTAACAGAAACAACAACTAAGGTGAACAAACAGGAGTCTGATGAATGAAGGATGGAGATAAAAGTCCGGAAGTCTGGTGTACTGGACTAAACAGACAGGTCTGCAGGAAGCTCAGCTTTTATGACCGTGGGACTCATACAGGTACATGTACTTGGTGTCACACAATGTAGGATTATGTAGGATGATAAATGTATGGACTATGAAACCTCAAATGTCCACAGAAAATTCGCAGAGGCTGTGCGTTCACAGTGCATGCGCCCATCGCCTGGGCACTTCATCTCGGTGGTGCAGTGAAGACACTGACACAGCGCTGCACAGACCAGACCCTTAAATACAGGGTCTACTGATGAAACCAGAGCCGCAGCAGGTGGATGATGTGTCTGATTACTGAGGGAGGGGTCCGCGGACACACCGAAGCGGACCGGACCTCCACCTCCTCCACTGTGCGCATCTGGTGAGAGGAGGAGAGCATCAGAGCTCAGGCAGGGAGAAGCGGGCGGGGCTTTGGAGGGAGGTGGGTTGTTCATGTTCAGATTTTTACTAAGTGCTGTGAGAAATGCCACATCGGTAGGTATAGTTTTAACCCGTAAGGACCAAAGCATTTACTGATCTAAAATATTTAATGCCTGCTGATCCACTAATCCTATCAATACATGTAAATAATTGGTGTAAAATACAGTTATTCATCTTTTCATGGTCATCAGATATGACCCATTTGGACATTCAGAGGCTCCGTAGTTACCTTGGAAACACCGTCATCTTCTACAACATTGATTCACCAGTAAAACCCATGGAGTTGGATCAATGACAGTGGATGGACACACTTGTTTTTACATTCAGTTATTGATATCTTTGCTGATAAAGTCACTTTTTTTCTCCTGTTTTTTTTTCTTTTTCTGATATAATAACCTTTGAATTTACATGAGTTTTTAAGAACATCTACATGATCAGTGAATTAAATGTAGGAAAATACATTATTTACAATGAAAAATGCAAACTATAGAGAAATGGTGGTAAATCCCTTAGAATTGGTTAAATATAAAGAAAATTCTGTCTATATACACACAACCTCATCAAAAAGAAAGTCCCACACTCTACTGTTTTGTTGAATGCCTTTAGTTTTGATTATGGTATGCATTTGTCTCTGCACCATTTTGATAACATTTATTTCTGTAATTTTATGGATACATAACATTGCTGACCCTAGACCTGACCAACGGAGTCAGCCCCAGAACATCACACTGCCCCCACAGACGAGTACTGTACACACTAGGCATGATGGGTAATCACTTCATCTGCCTCTCCTCTCACCCTGATGTGTCCATCACTCTGGAACAGGGTCAGTCTGGACTCATCCGACTACATGACCTTTTTCGATTCAAACACAGTCCATTTCTTCTGCTTCTACAAACTGATGGTTGTTTAAAGGGCTCATATTTCTCTAAACCTACTTTTATTAGTCTTTGGTTCATTTACTTGTGTATTTGGACTCTAATAGTTCATACAGTTTGAATTTGAACCCTCCAGGTGCTGCAAAGATATCTTTATAATCATTCTGGCAAAAATCCAGTGGATTTCTACAACCTCTTAAATTAATCAGTTTGAGCTTTGATTTTTGGATAAACCTGACACTAACTTATGGTTTTAAAGTGTTTAGTTGTGGTGGGAATGTGACTAATATTTCAGAAATACAAAAGTAGAACAATGTAAACAACAATTACATTGATATAAAATGCCCCAGAGTTTGCTGTTACATGATTTTACAGTTTTTAAAGCATTTTAGGAAACAAACTAAACAAAATTAACCTTAGAGACAAAAAAAAAAGTTCATTGCAATGGTATTTATTACATTGGCGTTCGTCATTGTTTCCTATTTATTGATTTGCATTGGGTCTCTGTTACTTATTGCCTCAGTAAAAACTATTATTCTTGGAGTCCACGTTAAAACAAACAAGACGGTGTCATTGCGACTAATCAATTAAAATTGGACTAATGATTCAAACACAAAATGTCAATAAAATGCCCATGTCTATGTTAATATATATATATTATCATGACTATAAGAGTCTTTTCTGCAAGGGACTGAATTAGACAGTAACCAATGTGACCTAACACCTTCTCCTTTAGTTTTATATCATGTCTAATCTAATCTGTGTCAGAATAAGGTCATGACCACCATTATCGACAGGGTTCTTCCACCCAGAAACGTAAAAACACAATAAAACTCATATGATGTTTGAGGGCTGAAAAAACAAGTTAGTATAGACATAAAATTGCAACATGGAACATCATAAATCTCTGTTCCAGACCATCTATTTCCCTAACAGTCATTAGAGTGTGACAGCTGTATGTCTGTCACTGAGTTTCTGGGTTGACATGATTTGTTTTCTGTCTGGCTTGTCAGTATTTCATCAGCTCGTACAACAATGAATGTGTGAGGCGGCCTGGTGCACATGTCGGTAACAGAAATAGCCATGCAGTGGTGCGCTCATGTGTTGACAAATATACGCAAATGTGCCATTCATTATTACTGTCACTGTATCGACTTGCATCAGCAGAAAACAGACATGCAACGACAAATTACACCCTATTTTTATTCTGTTTATTTTGAGATGTGCAGGTTTGTTTCATTAAAACCAACTTTACACTAAAAGATGAAACAGGCCTTAATTACAACACTTTTGAAGAAGCAATTACGATAAATTACACTCAACATTTATTGTGATTTTTTATTCCCAGTGTCTTTGAAAGAATGAAAAATAAAGCAACCCTGTCGTTGTTTCAGCCTCCTATGAACAGACCTCACTCCAGCTGATTTTCCAAGGCTCTCACTCACTCTACAAATCACAAACATTGTTTATTGTCTTGTATTTTTCCTCCCACACATGAGTATTTTGGTTGATGAAATCATGGCTCACAGTTCATGCGTCTCCTTCTTCGGCTGACTTGTTTTCTGGGTTCGGATCAACCGTTGTCTAAGCAAACTTTTTTAAGTGTTTTCTGCTGCTGCTGCAGCTGCTGCTGCCTGTCCGCTGCAATTTACAATAAAACATTTACAAGACGAGGTTCTTTAGAATTTAAACATATTTATGCGCACATATCCTCTCGGGGTTTGCATTACAACTCACAGCTTTCTTTGATCAGAATAGAACTTGTCTTGTAATATAGAAGGATGTCAAAGAGATGGGTTGTTTCATTGAAAATTTATAATTTTTTTTAAAGGGGAAACATGCAAAGCCAGTATAGAAGTGTAATAGAGGGTATGCACATACGTCACTTCCCCCCGGGCCACGCCCCTCTAAGTCAGACTGAGTGTCAAAAACAAACCTGCTCAACATGACAGAGTACAGCAGTAAACACAGCGAGACCAGGAAAATGTGAAATATGAAATTAAATTAAAGACAATTGGACCGGACATGGATCCGTACGAACAACCAAAGAACAAGTGGTCCATGAACATTGACATGTGGACAGAAATCACGTATACAGACATCCAGGGTGGAGGGGATCATCGCTATTTTTTACCTGAAACAAATATACATGGTTTCATCATCACTGACGACCAGGGTCCAAAACTAGGACCAGAACCAGCTGATCCAAAGTGCATTTACAGTAGACCGTGGACTGACCCCAGTGAATATATGCATGATCTACTGGTACTGAGGAGGTTTACTGAGTCTAGTTCAGATCCAGTACTTTCTCCAACACAGATACTACTGCTGTGGACCAGCAGGGCACCACTTTATTCTTGTAAATTATGATATTTTTCCCACCTGTTTTTAAATTATGACATTATTTTTGTAATATTATGGCTTTATTGTCAGAATATGATGACTTCAATCTCATAAACGAATGACATTTTTGTTAAATTATGAGGTTTTTTTATAACTACGACTTTATTTTCATAACATTGTGGTTCTTTTTGTATTCGACTTTATTATCATAAAATTACAGGTTTTATATTTTATGACTTTATACTTGCAGTGACAAGCGTTTTTATTTTCTTATGTGGTCCTAATACTCCGTCGTAGCTTTCTTCTCCAGTTCCCCCGTATTTGAAAAACTGGGTTAGCCTCAGTTTAAGTTAGTTTACTAATCATGTAGGAGCACAAGGTTCAGAATCACAAAATGAAGACAAAAACCATGAAAGATCTGATCATGAAACCAAGAGCTGCACTAAGAAGTAACGTTAGCCAAAACAATCCATCTTATAAGGTCTGATTTGACCCAAAAATTCAGCATAAATTAATGTTAGCTGACACCAAACAGGATCCACAGATCTTGGTTTGGTTTCCTGGATTTGTGGATCCATCTACTTCTCTTTTCTTTGTCTTTCGGTGCCTGTAAAATGATCGCTCCGACTGCTTTTCAAACCTGTTCATACAATCAATCACACAACAGCTCTTTCTCATTGTTTATTAAATATTGTTCTTCAGTTTAGACAGTATTGAAGCCAACGCTGTCACTCATCTCCCTCTTTCTGCCACTCAGAGGGCGGAACTGCGGTGACTTCCACCAGCAGTGAAATCATGTGCATACCTTCTATACCGCAGATGGCCACTAGATGCTGGCTCCTTCCATTGAACTTCTCAATAAATACACCAGTCAGCCATAACATTGTGACAACTGACAGGAGGAGAAGTAATAATAAGTGAACAATTAGACCTCAAAAGTTCTACAAATGGAATATAATCATGTTTTCTCTGGCATATAATTACATAAAAATAAAAATGGTTGTATTTTTATTAACTTAAAATCAGTCATTTATATCCATAAAGGGATCAGATTGCTTCACATTGAGTTCAATGTTTTTACAGCTGACAAGAAAGGATTTTCTTTTCTAAACTTAATCCATAAAGACCCAGTGCTACTTTTGTGGCAGTTCCCAAATGATTTTTTCTCTGTATCTTTAACATTAACCTGAGTGATATCTTAAGTATCACAAATCTGTTCGTATTTCTGTGATTATGCACCTGAATCACTTCCCTCACGGTTAACAACTTTGAAGTGTACTCCATCACAAGCACTCCGTTTGTTTACATACCAAACTGTCACTCAGGCCTTTTCGGAATTCCACGCAGCCGCAGCAGCAACACGCAATGAAGCTGTTTCCGTGTTTGTTGCTGCTGTGGCCATACTGCGGCTGCGTGAAATTCCGAATTCCGGCTTTACAGATTCGATGAAAAATTGGTGACAAATGTCATACACTGCTTTAAGTGATTTATTACCATTTACTATAATATTGTCCTCTGTATTTTGGATTTTTAGGCATATAGATACATATTTTCCTATATTTAATTTACTGATCATGTACATGTTCACTATGGCTCAGATTGAAGTTGAAGGTTATTATATAAAAAACAGAGAAAACTGAAAAAAAAGTATCTTTTTCAGTAAAATCTATCATTAACTGAACATAAACCCAGTGTGTTCATCCACTGTCATTGATCCAACTCCATGGGTTTAGTGGTGAAATAAAGTTGTAGAAGATGACCATGTTTCCACGGTAACTACAGAGCCTCTGAATGTCCAAATGAGTCATATGTGATGACCATGAAAAGTTTACAAACTGTATTTTACACCAGTTATTTACATGTATTGATAAGATTAGTGGATCAACAGGTATTAAACATGTAGCCTACATCAGTAAATCATTTTGGTTGCCGGTGGATTTTTGGGTCTTTATGGGTTAATGTTTAAGCGACCTTCAACTTGATTGGTTAGTGGAGTCACACAACCATAACCTAATCACCACAAAAACATGTTTCCATTCTTAACAATTCTAAGGCAAAAATGTATCAAATATCAGGATTTCTATCCACATGCATATGAACATTGTTGGTTATGTTCATTGGGTTTGTTGTTTTACCAATGGTTTTCATTGTCACTGCTTCAGATACCTGTCTGTGATGTTTTTTATATAGTATTGATAGTGTAGTGTTGGTTTTAAAAGGTGGATGAAGATTCCTTTAACATCAAACCCAGAACAGACTCAATAAATGTCTTGCGTATTTTTCTGAACATTGTAGGAGAGAATTGGGAGTTGGTTGCGATCTACAACTCTGCCAATAGATGTCACTAAATATTACAAATGGAACCTTTAATGTGGTAACATCAGTGTTTAGGAAGTGGATAACTGTTGCTCATTCATCTTATTACAGTTCTTTATAGTTAATTCTCTATATTGTTGTAGTGTCTTAGTTTATCCTTGATGTGTGTCTGCATATGTTCTGGCATATGTGTGTGTCTGTACTAGTATAAGTCTGCTGCTGTAATTAAATGTGAAATACCACTGCTTAATCCTTTCCCCACGCTGCATTTCATTTACGTATCCAGCGCTTCAGTTTTTGTAATCAATAGCCAACACCGGAGGCCTTTTCACACCACACTTAGCCCCATTTAACCTGCCTCTTAATCTTGTTGCAGACAGCCTCAGAGTGGGTTACCACCATATTACTGTACTTGAATGTGAATTATAAAGTGTCTTTGCTTTCCTTTAGGTTCATTCATGCCATCAAGGTAAGCTCACATGTTGGCGACTTAAGTACTTGGAGCAGTTGTACTGGGATTATTAAGGATTTTCCAGGATGTTTTTCTATATTAGACGGTAATATATTAACTCATAAAGACCCAGTGTCACTTATGTGGCAGTTCCAAAATATTTGTTTCTCTATACTTAGCTTTTCTTCAGTGATTTATCACAATTTGTCATGACATAATCCTCTGTATTTTGTGTTTTTTTTTAAGTGAATATCATGTATTTTCCTGCATTTTATTTACTGATCATGTAGAAGTTCATAAAAGTTCAGATTAAAGTTGAGGGTTATTATATCAAAAACAGAGAAAACTGAAGAAAAAATGACTTTTTCAGCAAAATCTGTCTTTAAGTCAGTGGTTCTCAATCTTTTTTCTCTCAGCCCCCCCCTCAACCCCAACAACAATATAACAGTGGTGCAATTATTACTTTTATTGAAAGAAACATCAATATTGTAACAACACTTTTTGCTTTTCCTTGAGTAATTTGTTGTGCAAATGAAAAATAACTTAGATTTTTGCTTGAATAATACAAATAAACTCAACCAGACTGCTCCCCGAGACAATATTTTTCCAAATAAAAATAGGAAATGTGCAGTTACCTTACAACTATGACAATAAAGTTCCTTTTTTAGAGCAACAAACAAATGTTGGTAACAAAGGTGAACATTTTAACAATATCAGTGGGTGCAATGAGCTCGTTTCCATTGCACATCTCAGAACATTAAAGTGTAAAATGTGCAAAAATAGAAATACAGGGGTTGGACAAAATAATGGAAACACCTTCACCTCAAGATGATAATGCCCCAGTCCATACAGCTAGAATTGTTAAAGAATGGCATGAGGAACATTCTAATGAAGTTGAGCATCTCGTATGGCCGGCACAGTCTCCAGACCTCAACATTATTGAGCATTTATGGCCAGTTTTAGAGATTCAAGTAAGACGTCGATTTCCACCGCCATCGTCTCTAAAAGAGTTGGAGGGTATTCTAACTGAAGAATGGCTTAAAATTCCTTTGGAAACAATTCACAAGTTGTATGAATCAATACCTCGGAGAATTGAGGCTGTAATTGCCGCAAAAGGCGGACCTACACCATATTAAATTATATTTTGTTGATGGTTTAAGGTGTTTCCATTATTTTGTCCAACCCCTGTATGTCCCATGTTTCTTTTCAAGTCCAATCCTTGTCCATTCTCCAAACCTAAACTCTTTGTCTAGTCTAGTAACAGATCACCATGGCAGTAGATTGGTTTGGTGTACGTCCCTAAAATGGGTCTGGGGTGCTCCAACGCTAAAACATTAGTTCCACCTGCTACATGTTCTAACCTGAAGAAAAAAAAACACCCAGGAGTGATCCCATGACCCCCCTGGCAAGCCTTCATGCCACCACAATTTGAGAAACACTGCATTAACTGAACATAAACCCAGTGTGTCCATCCACTGTCATTGATCCAACTCCATGGGTTTTATTGGTGAATCATTGCTGTAGAAGATGATGGTGTTTTCACGGTAACTACGAAACCTCTGAACGTCCAAATGGGTCATATCTGATGACCATGAAAAGATGAATAACTGTATTTTACACCAATTATTGACATGTATTGATAGGATTAATGGATCGACAGGTATTAAACAGTTTAGATCAGTAGATGGATTTGGTCGTTGGTGGATGTTTGGGTCTTTATGGGTTAACTGTTCATCATGTGCTTGTATATCACCTGAGAAATAACTAAAGATAAAAGATAAAGCAGACAAAGTCATTACAACATGTTAAATGGGCACTGAGAGACGCTTGAAGTGGATGGATATGTTTGGGTGGAAATGTCTGCGGAAACTAATCACACTGAAGAACGGCTCAAGAGCTGAATAGAAGAGGCTTGGCACTCCAAACACTCCCCAAAAGCCTTCTTTATGTGCATTTCTCTCAGTCTTTGTTTTCCACAAATCAAACGCATGATGTAGTATTGGCTGCCTGCTGCCATTCACACTCAGTTTTCTCAGAAGACAATTAATTTTGGATTAACAAAAGCTCAGTGTGAATCTCTTCCCCCGAGGCCAGACCTGGTTGAACAGCAAGGGTTGCACTCCCTGTCAGTGTGTTTAAAGAGATAATACTGGGAATCAGTCCTTCTGTCTGAACCGATCATGAGGAAAAACCTGCAGAAATGTGCACTAAGTTCACATAATACCTGCCGTACAATAGACTTTAAAAGGTTGAAATATGAGTTTTAGTCAGAAGATTTTGCAAAGACTGCAAGTTTTCAGTCTTTTTGTTTTCAAAGGTTAAGGTTAACCCATAAAGACCCAAACATCCACTGGTGACCGAAATCAACTCCCAGTCTAAACTGTTTAATACCTGTTGATCCACTAATCCTATCAATACACATAAATAATTTAGGTAAAATGGAGTTTCTCAGCTTTAAATCATATTCAGAAATGACCCATTTGGATGTTCAGAGGCTCCGCAGTTACCATGAAAACACCGTCATCTTCTATGACATTGATTCACCAGTAAAACCCATGGAGTTGGATCAATGACAGTGGATGGACACACTGGGTTTATGTTCAGTTAATGAGAGATTTTATTGGAAAAGTCACTTTTTGTTCTGTTTTCTCTGTTTTGGATATATTAACTATAGCCTGGCCAACCATCTGTCTTTCTCAATGAGAAATCCGTCTGGAATCGCAGCGCTTGAATCCAAATATGAAGGCGGGACTAACAGGTGCAGAGTAAACCAATCCCAGATAAGACGGACATGACGCTTTTGTCACAGAAATTTAAGAATACAGAGTGTAATCTGTAATTCAATTCTTATATTTGAATCAGACAACTGATAACAGGTGTAAAGAGAGAGAGAGTAAAAAAAATCTGCCAATGGGATAAGAAAAAAACAATCATGGCTACAATTCTTAAAACAAGCAAACAAAAAAATCTATCAACTAAAATAAACATAATGTGCATTAAAACTAGACAAAAATGCTAGAATTTTAGTAAACAGTGCTTAGTACAAGAAATAAAATCACCTTGATATTAGCTGGAAAATCTTATTAAGAAAAAGTTATATATAGATATATATATATATATATATATATATATATATATATTTTTTTTTTTTTTTTAAATAAGAATATTTTTCTGATGTAAAAAATTCTTGGCAAGCTTTTTTCCCTATTTAAATGAAAAATATTCTAGAAATAAGGCTTTTTTCACTTTCTCAGAAATAATTTTTTGCAGTGAAAAACATGTTTTATAAAGTGAATGTTTGTGTTCCTGAGATATAGTATCGTAAACACAATGGAGACGAACTCTTTGACCGAATGGATCACATATTTATTTTATCTTACTAGAATAACTGAACTGAATTTTTGCTTATTCTCCCTGAGTCGTACACCACGATGAATAAAAGCTCACAGCTCATGGCTCACCCATTCAAAATAACAGTGTTTACTTGGGCACGATCCACACTGGAGGCAAAGACTACAAAAGTAGAATATTTAGTAGTAACAGATCATGTTGTTGTCGATGTCTTGAGGCATTTTCACATGTTAAAGTTTGAAGCAAGGTTGAACTTTTTGTTGAATTCTACACATTTGGTTGCTTTAACTTTGCAGTTTTTACAGTAGACTAAGGCTATGTTCAGAGAGCAGGTCTTAATGCACAATTCAGATTTTTTGGTGAAATCCGATTTTTTTTGTGTGCTCGTTCATATTACACATTAAATGCGACTTCTATCAGTTTTAAGTGTGAATTGAATGTGACCCTGAAGTGACCCGCATGTGCAAAAGAGATCCTGATGTAATATGTGACCACGCAGACACGTACTGTGTTTACAGAAGTGACACTCCTGGTACGCAGAACTGTGACGTTTGTTGCATTTCAGTGACATAAATGTCGGATAAATGCATCCTGGCCATTCAGACTGAAGTCACATTGCAAAATATCAGATACTGTACGTATTGGATTTAGGACCACATATGAAAGTGGCCAGGGTTGGATTTGTGCTGTTCAGACTGTCTTTAACGGATCGGATACAGGTCATATATGGGCAAAAAAATCGGATTTGGGCCACATTTACCTGCAGTCTGAATGTAGTCTAATACATGTGACTGACAGATTATTTTCTGCAGGATGTACAGTGTTGTATTTTTTTCCTCATATCAACGTGATATCATGAATTGCGTACAGATTATATGGCACTTTTAATTGGCGTGTTATCTGTATGCATTATAAGCTTTCTGTGTGTATGTTCACGCCGCGTCTAATACTACGTGATTAGCGGTTAGGGTTAGATTTAGGTTTAGGATTAGCAGTTACGGATATGTAAACCGGAGAGCTTGGCGTATATTGACACACGATCAAATGGCGTTGAATAACATGTGAAAGGATGAAAATGTGTACATATAGCACACCAAATGCCATAAGAACTGGTGTGACATGCAATGTGATTAAATGAAATCAGTCCACTCATATAGTTTTTCTACTTGTCTGTAAGTCAGTGGTTCTCAACTGGTCCGGCTTCAGGACCCAGTATCACCCCTCAATGACCAGACAAGACCCACATTAATAATAGTCAAACATCTCAAATTTAATTTAATTTAAAGATGGTGTGTTTTGAACTTGAGATAAAATAGAATATCACAGTATGAAAACACAAAGATACGTTTATTGATTAACCAAAGGGACCAACAAGTGGCGATGCTAAAGGGAGAAATATTCCCTTTAAAGGGCTCATATTTCATTCACTCATGAAGTGGCTCATGTGCATTTAAAGGGCCAGCGCTCCAAACCACCTTTCTGGTGTCATTACTCAGAAATAGGGTTGAAGATGGACCTGTGGAGTTGAATGAATGAAGAATTCAGACCCAAGCAGAGCATTTACAGTTTATGTAGACCACAGGGAAATGTTGGAAAATGAAGAATTCTATTTAAGAAAAGCAAAATATCACTCCTTTAACACTAAATTGCATGCATTTCAACTAATACTAAAAACGTGCACTCAGCTAACTTTATAGACATTATTCCAGGTAAATGTGCTGCTGTGAGTATGTGCTTGTGTTCCTTTTCTTTAGTGGTTTTGCTTTACTGTGTGTTTTAGGGTCAAAACAGGGTGGAATAATTTGTTCATTTGACTGAAGGTTGTGGATGAATCCAAAAGTCCACATTTCTAGACAGAAGGAGAAACACACCAGCTGTTTAACATTAGAACAGGGGAGATCAGTGGGTTTATGGATATGAGCAAACATGGAGAAGCTGACCTTTACCACAAGATGTTTGATGGGAAAAAAAAGAGGGAGG
This sequence comes from Sphaeramia orbicularis, assembly GCF_902148855.1. NCBI lineage: Eukaryota > Metazoa > Chordata > Actinopteri > Kurtiformes > Apogonidae > Sphaeramia > Sphaeramia orbicularis. The sequence goes on along the minus strand of NC_043973.1, from coordinate 51,534,143 downwards.
CTGAGTTTACACACTGAAACATCTGCCATCAATGGAAAATTTTAATAGGTTATGCACATCTGTATGTAACCAGGAATAATTATGTATAATACATGTTTTGGCACTAATGGAAAAACTCTGAATATTAGTGAAAATGTAAATATAACGTTATTTGGTTTAAAGTTAAAACTGGGCTCTATCAGACTGAAATAATTCATTTTCTGAATTTTTGCATCATGTTTGATAAACCTTTGTGCAGTTCTATAATTGAACACAGGCCAGAGTCTAATTCCACCATGATCTTTGTTGTTTTTGCAGAGTTAAAATGATCATACATATTTATTTCTCATGTTCTTTTCTTCAAATACAACAAAAAATACAATAAATAAATGCACAGCCATAAAAGACACAAACAAAAAATTAACTAATGTGTTGTAAAGGTTAAAGTCACACTTTACTGTGACCTCTGACCCCATGACAAGAAGCAGCACAAACAATTAGAAACATCTGATGTTTTAAATGAAACCTGGTGTAAAACATCAGTAAATTAATGCCTATCATATTGCCTGGAAAAAAAGGGTTAAAGACATGTTTAATGGAAAGGGAGGTCACACTAAATATGACCACTTAAGTTGTTGAATGAAACCTGAGTATTTTATTCATTTTTGTTCAGTTTGTTGTTTATTTTGGTCATTTTGCTGATTATTTTGTTCATTTCTTTCATTTTTGTTCATTATTTTATTAGTTTTTGTTCATGTTGTTGATTATTGTGGTCAGTTTGTTGTTTGTTTTGATCATGTTGTTGATAATTTTGTTAATTTATTTCATTTTTGTTCATTTTTCTATTTGTTTTTGTTCATGTTGGTCATTATTGTGTTCAGTTTGTTGTTAATTTTGATCATTTTGTTGATTATTTTGTTCATTCGTTTTCATTTTTGTTCATTATTCTATTAATTTTGTTCATGTTGTTGATTATTGTATTCATTTTGTTGTTTATTTTCCTCTTTTTCTGGGCTTTAGTTAATTTTACTTTACTAAACCAACAAAAATAATACCGGACTAGACTGAATGTGGATCAGGTACTCACAAGGAATTAATAAATAAAGAAAACAGAAAATTGAAGTAAGTTGTCAACAGAAAGAATAGTATGTATTAAGAGCTACTTTAATAATCTGACTTGAAACTCCATAATTTGTTCTAAGGTCAGATGCTAGCAAACATAAACTGGCTTAGCACACAGTTGCTAGCAAACTACTAAAAATACGTCTAATCTTAGTCATCATAGTTGTTTGTTTTTCATAGTAACAGTATTTACACAGCCTTGAACCATGCACAACAAGCTAATGTAAAGGAAACATTAATAATTTAACCACTAACTTTTTTGTTTGTTTTGGTTTGCTAACATCAGCATGCTAATGGAGCTAACATTAGCTTAGTTAGTGGCTTTTTGTTGATCAAATTAATACTATGTTGTGAAGATAAGTCCACCAGTCCTTTCTCCTTTATTTCATTATTGTCATCACAGAAATTATTACTTGTTTCTTTTAGAAAATTTAGAATATCCGTAACCCTTTGCTAATATCATGTGTTCCCTCAGCTGTGATGTTTTAATCTGTTATAGTCGCTATTTTTAACATATCAAGTGTTTTTGTTTTGGTTTTTTTACACCTTTTTTGCTTGTTGCTGTGTGGTGTTATGTGCAAAATGGAAAAGCAATATAATAACTTAACTGTGACAAATTCAACCCAAACAGTTCTGAGACGTTAAAATGGTAAATGAAGCTGCAGTTGAGACAAAGTGAAACTGATAGTGTTGATTAGTGCAGCTTTAAGAACAAACCGTGTTCATTGACCCTCTATTCTTATGTTTTATGTGGTTATAAATAGGCGTTGAGGTTTTAATATAATCCTCTTTTCGATAATATTTTTCATCCTATTAAAGGGAGGAATAACTGCTCATACTCCAGTGAATCAATGGTAATTGTTGGCTCTGCTTTTGTTAAAGGATGCTGCACTATCCAAAGTTTGATCAATACCAATTGCTGCTCTGGCATATTGATTGATACAGCCGTTAATATTTAATCGGCACTGGGATACTCTTATTTACACTCTCTATTTGTTATAGGTTGATCCTCCAAAAGTTAAAGAGGAATGCATTTGTGTGTTATGGCTCTTCTATATCAGCAGACGTCCATTTGGGATGATTGGTTAAGAGATTAAAAGTCCCTACATTTACCATCAGCCTATTTTCAGTGTCAACGGCAGTAACGCCACGGGTCATAAATGGGGAAAAGTCATTGCTCATCCGTTTACAACAACTGCCTCGCTCGTCATTTTCAGTTCTAGGTTCGGACAAAGTAAAGTTTGCAAGAGGAAAGTTAGAATTATTACAAAACAAAGTGATAAGGAGACACAATGTGCAATAAATATATGATGGTTTGCATTCTTTCTTATAAATAGAGAATATGGGTGCTTCTATGAAACTGGGTTCATTTTGGTACGTGGCATTGCCAGTTTTTTTAGACCCAATAATAAAAGGTAAATTTAGACATATTTTCCCCCCAGGATGTACCTAATGATGACCTCAGATAAATCCCCCAGAAAAGATACTCTTGCTCTGAGCCATCCCAAAATTAATAAATTTTTAATAAAATGGGTCCAAAAATAGGACCAAAATTGGGACAGTTAAAGCTGCCTAGGTGTCAGAGCATGTGATCTAAAAACATGTCTGTAAATGGTGTCGATCCTAGTGGTTTTCCTAATCCACACATGTGGGTTTTTCATGAATCTCAGTCTCATTCCAGGTTCCGCACGTAACCCATCGTGTCCACTCGTGTTACACCCGGAACGAACCTGTTCATTTAAACGCATATAAATCGTGAGTGATTTTGCAACAGTGGTCTTTTTGTGAAATAGTCTGCCTCGCATAATTACTTCGATTCCCAAAATGTACCTGAGAGAGATTAAAAAGTTATTTTAAAAAATAGTAGGAATGTTCATGTTCTTTTTACTTTGTTACACACAGATTTTTGTATAAAAATAATATAAAAAATATAAAAATGTGTTTTATCTGAAAAATAGTTTCTCTTTTATCTCAGTAAATATTCATTTTTAACATAGACCCAAAGTGCTTCCAAACTTGCTTCATAAAATTAGTCTACATCTGGTTTGAATTTTTAGCCCCTTTGTCCTGCTGTTAGGACCAGCACCCATATATAAAGGGAATCAAACTAAGCCTATCTGCAGGTCATATATTAGTACATGTCCTCTTGTTGGAATGCTGACATTAGCGTGCTAACATGATCATAATCCATATTATTAAAGCCAAGTGGCTGCTGTGTGTGTGTGTGTGTGTGTATGTGTGTGTCTGGGGATTCACACAAAATCTGAACAGTTTTTCATACTTATGTATTTTTGGTCAAGGAACAGACTAACGAAAACAGCAAGTTGATAGGACCCATATTGTAGGAGATACTAGTAACTGTGGAATACAATAGCCTTACAATCACATTACTATACCCAGAATGCTTTGGTGGTGACTGCTGGACAAATGTGGTACAGCATGCACGAATACACAACAGCATAAAAACTACCACATCTAGAACCTGTGGATCCCCACGGGTCAATGCACTAGTTACATTTAAATGTTGATGTTTAACAACAAAGTTTGACCATATTTTCCATTCCATAAAACTTTTTTTAATTAGAAGCAAACACAAATGATGGGAATGGTTTGAGATTAGCAGATTTGTCCCTAAGCCCTACATTTACTGGAAAATGGCACCAAGGGAAAAGCCAGATTGTCAAGCAGTGATCCAGGGTTTGATTCCCATATGGCTGCTTTTCTAATGAGTTGTCAGTTTTGAGAATGAGTTTAATTTAGAGTTCCATTTAAAATACAACAATTCATAGACAGGAATAAGGTGGAAATAATGTAGAAGGTGTATCAAGATGAAGAGGATGTAAAATATGAAATAACACAGATAAAAACAATGCAAAAGAGGTCACAGAAAGGTAGGAAACAAACTGACAAAACCCCAACATGAAACATATAATAAGATGTAGAATCAAGAACAGTAAATGTGTCATCATTAATTTATTAATGGGTCATTCCAGATTATTTCCACTTTCAGTTTTGCACTTTACAATCTTATATTAATTTGATATATGCAACGCTCATTTTTTTCCTCCATTAATCCACATTACCCTTAGCTACCACTGACTACATACTATGTTAATAATCAGGAAGGTGCCAAAAGTCAGTCAGCTGATCAGTCATGTGACATAAATGTTCACATCAGCATTTTATTAGTATTTCCATTTTCCAACACAAGTTTATTATATTAACCCATAAAGACCCAGTGCTACTTATGTGGCAGTTCCAAAAATAGTCTTTTCTCTATATTTAACTTTTCTTAAGTGATTTATCACCATTTCTTTTAATATTATCCTTTGTATTTTGTGCTTTTATCGTAAAAATCAGTCATTTTCCTTGTAAACATTTAATTAAAAACAAAACGAGGCATAATTAAGTGTTTTAACTCACCTCAATTGTGGATTTTCTCAATTTACCCATAAAGACCCAGAGCTACTATTGTGTCAGTTCCCAAGTGAAGTTTTCTCTTTATTTAACATTTCTTAAGTAATGTATCACCATTTATTGTAATATTATCCTCTGTATTTTTCAATTTTTCCATGAAAATCAGGTATTTTCCCATATTTAATTTACTGATCATATAGATGTTCATAAAAGCTCAGATCATGGTTGAGGGTTATACTTTTCTTTTTTCCTTTTGTTCAGACAAGGTATAGTTTTTTAGACATTACCTGTTTGACAGTTTCGACTTTCGCACACCTGGGATTTCCTCCTCCAGAGACCACCCAAGGTGGGGGAGGCGCGGTCAGCTCGATGGGCTCTGATTGGTCTGTCGAGCTGACCAGCTGGTAAATAACATGTCAGCAACATGTCGGATGACGCTTCTGAGGAAGACTGGAGTCACAGTCGAAACTGTAAAGCAGGTAACATCTAAAAAACTATACCTTATCTGAACAAAAGGAGAAAAGAAAAGTATAATTACAAAGTATAATTACATTAACAGAAGAGAAAATGAACGTCAGTAGCCTTATAGTTGAGGGTTATTATACCAAAAACAGAGAAAACTGAAGAAAAACTGACTTTTTCAGCAAAATACATCATTAGCTGACCATAAACCCAGTGCGTCCATCCACTGTCATTGATCCAACTCCACTCCACTCCACTTTTACTCGTGAATCAATGTTGTAGAAGATGATGGTGTTTCCACGGTAACTACGGAGCCTCTCAACATCCAAATGGGTCATATCTGATGACCATAAAAAGGTGACAAACTGCATTTTACACCAATTATTTACATGTATTGATAGGATTAATGGATCAACAGGTATTAAACATTTAATATCAGAAAATGGTTTTGGTCACCGGTGGCTGTTTGACTCTTTATGGGTTAAACAAGTGAGAATCATAAACAGACAAAAACAAACCTAGCAGGTATTTTTTGTGTCTTGTATTTCTACTCTGCCTTTACTTTTCCCTCAACACCAGCCATATTTATGTGTAAATATACTGCAACAACAAAGTACACAACAATGATGTGTCCAATAAACACATAAATGCAAGGATAAATAAAACAAAACAGGACATTTGACTGTTTAATGGTTACCGAGTCGACAACTTAGAGGCTCATGATCATTTAAATGGTCCATGTATTTACTGATATATTTCAAGGTGGTGCATCAACAGCTCTATCCTCCGAGACCTACAACTGCTGTGGCTAAAAAGCCCTTATGCACATAAAGTTTTACAACTGTATTGCTGCAGCAGCTTTGGCCGTCAGCTACTGTACCGTACAGCTGGAGTGCTGCTCCAGAGTTTCTCCTGGTAGCTTGGGGAACTCTCTGGCAGAGCTTCAAACGTCAGCTGAAGGCGATATTTCATATGTTATACAGCTAAAGCAGAGTTGGATTGTTGATGACGAGGCAGAAAAAGGAAAACCCACGAGTAAGAACACCTGTACTTTTAATTTACTGTTTATTATCTGAGTTTCAGTGGACGTCAGAGAGGCTGCTGGACTCGGGTCATGTACCAGAGAGGAAACAGTTTCAGTAAAGACAGTAAAGACCAAGAGAGTTTTATGGAGATGATTGGTCTTCATGTTCCAAAAAAATCAAGCCTTTTTGGTATTGTAAGTTTTGCACCCAAATAGTCATGTGATCATTGTCATCAGCCAGTATATGGGCCTCCTCCGGCTCCAAACAGGAAGTAGCGAACGTCATACATTAAACACCTTTACTTATAAATATAACAGAATCCAGGGATCTTTAGCAGAAGGTGTTTGATGGTAAGGAAAATTAGCACCATGGGGTCTTTAACCAAAGCGTTTGATAGTGACCAGATGGAATGAGAACCATTAAGAAACAACTTTTAGAGTAAAGGAAAAGAAGTGATAACAAGTGGTGCCAGGCACAACAAACCCTGCCCGTCGCATGTATCGTAGCTTATTTTGGCATTGATCCAGCTGATGTCATCATGTCTATGCGTGTGCTGATGTCAGTGTATTAATAACCTCTATATATGTGGCAAGTTTGAAGTAAATTGTAACAAAATTGATGTTTTTATAGACATTTGAAATTTCACCTATTTTAAATAAATGGGAGAAATTTTAAAAATATATTTTAAATTCATAAAAATTTTTAATTTTGACCTACTTCTCCTAAAATGTAATGTTATCTATTCTGGGTCACTGGTAATCTGTAAATCAATTTAGTATGAATTCAACCAATAGTTTTGCTGCTGGAGTGTTAACAAACAAACAAACCAAACCAAACCAAAAAACAACACCCCCCGCCTTCCCCTCGGGGCTGGGGTAAAAATAGAAGCCTTTGTTTTCTCCACTGGACTCAGCTGTAAATGTAAATAATGGAGTTTGACGCTGAAATGTCAGCGTTTCTTCTACACGGGTGAGTTTGATGATGAGGCATATGAAGGTATAAAGTTATTATGGGATGTTATCTTTGCTAAGGTGCTATTTGTTGATCCACGGTCACAGCTGATCAACTGTGACAGTTCTGACTTTGTTTGTTGGATTCCAAACAGATCTTTAGTTCAGCTACTGACAACACAAACTGAACAGAAAACAGAGGTGATTGGTGGTTTTACTGCGGCTGTTTTCAGTCTAAAAACAGAGCTAAGCTAACAGAGCTATAATGTAAACTATCAGCTGACGTTAAGATTATAAGACACAGTGTTAGTTTGAGCGACTGTTAAAATAAGTGTCTATGAGTTTTAGTTTGAAGAAGAAAACTTGATGATACCATAATACAGATGTGTGGAAACAATGAGCTTTAGACTTTATTCAGTGACTGATACAGTCTGTGGATACATACAGTTGCGGAAAAAATTATTAGACCATCAAAAGTCATCAAAAACAATAGTTATGCAATCCAGTACTAACTCCTGTGTGTATCATGTGACTAAAACAGAAAAGAAAACATGGAATGCCTAAAAGCATTGTTTTTGTCAGTACAATGCCATAGATATTGATGTTCGAACTGAAGTGATTTTGGTTATTATCTAGAAAACCATGGAAAATGGATAGATATCAGCTCTGAAATTAAACTACTATGAGCTATTTTGTTGTTATCATTATCTTTGTCCAAACAAATGTACCTTTAGTTCTACCAGGCATTAAAATGAACAAGAAATTGAAGAAAACAAGGGGTGACTAATAATTTTTTCCGCGACTGTAGCATTGATTTGTTGGTGGTTTTGGTTCTAAGTGTGTTCTGGTACCAAACTGAGCCCTGCTGGTGAGAGTTGGTAACATTGATACTACATAGAACCACTATAAACAGTTGTTGTTTTTTTTTCTAAATCTGACCATAAATGGACTTTTCTTTGCATTCTTCCCTCTACCGTAGAGAATCTTTGTCTTTAAACCCAGTTCACGTGTCTCAACCTACAGCATAACAAACAAATGTATTGCATGTACTGAATGTGCTGTAAATATGTCATAAAAGCAGAATAATATCATCATATCCCACATGTCTTGGTTGGAAAAAGCTCAGAACATGCTGTTTACATGACACCATTTTTGGAGCGTAAGAGTAGAATATTGTTGTGCTTTCTATATGAGAGCGAGTCAGCCTTCCAGTCCTCTAGTGTATGGCAGGCATGAGAACAAATGTGAAAAGACTCGTTCACTTCTATATTTAATCCTGAAAATAGAGCAGAAGTGCCAGAAGCCTGCAGTTACATTATGATGAAGTTCTGTTTTTTTTTATATTAGTGCCAAATAATGAAGCGGGAGGACACTCTAGGCAGCAGTGTGAGGTGTGGGGATGTGGCCGGTTGCTTCTCATTAGGCTTAACTGAAGAAAAGATGAGAGTGGAAATATATTTTTAGAGGAATGAGGCGTCCTGTCCTGATCAGCTATCAGTCGGCTTTAGTGAAGTTTTATGGTGTAGAGTTTTTACATTCTCACAGAAGCGTTGTCCAGTGTTTTAATGAGGGTTACATAAAATGTGTGCACCGTTTGGCCATTACTGGAAGTGCAGAGGCGAGTTTTGATGCAGTTTGTGAGTCTTGAGTTTTGTTATTTGTCTAAAGTGTGTGGAGTTTCCATTTCATTCAATATGCAGCTGAGGTTAAGAAGCTGAACAAAAGTCAGAGGAGTGTGAAGAGGAAAAGCCCCCTCGGTATTTGGACCGTATGCTAGGCCGAAAAGGAAGGGTTTTGTGTACATAGTTGGAAGTCCGTCGGGGCGCTTCCCCTGGGGAGACACAGATATCCATAATTCTGCAACCACTCACTGTGCTCTGTGGCTTGAAACGGCGGTCTGGGTCCATCCACTTCGTGTTTAGACGGTAAAGAGCAATACCTTAAGTCTGACAAACGGTGGGAAGGGACTGTGGAAACTGATTTTAATGGAGGAAATTCACAACTGAGGTGAGTTAAAATGCTTCAGTATGACCTGCTTTGTGCACAAACCACTGGGAACAGCCAACAACAGTCGTCATATTAACAATCTGGTTTGTAAATCGAGGGTGAAGCTTGGGTTTTGCCGCCGAAATAAAGCCTGCTTCTCACTCTGAGCTCGTAACTTTGGCTGAAGAGATTGTTATAATAATTAACACAAAAACACGTCTTTCTTTGCCCTTGTTTAACCCATAAAGACCCAAATATCCACTGGTGAACAAAACCATCTGCTGATGTAAAATGTTTAATAACTTCTGAACCACTAATCCTATCAATCCATGTAAATAATTGGTGTAAAATACAGTTCTTCATCTTTTCATGGTCATCAGATATGACCCATTTGGACGTTCAGAGGCTCTGTAGTTACCGTGGAAACACCGCCATCTTCTATGACATTGATTCACCAGTAAAACCCATGGAGTTGGATCAATGACAGTGGATGGACACTGACACTGGGTTTGTATTCAGTCAATGATATATTTACTGAAAAAGATACTTTATTTTTCAGTTTTCTCTGTTTTTGATATAATAACCCTCATCTTTAATCTGAGCTATAGTGAACATGTACATGATCAGTAAATTAAATATAGGAAAATACCTGATTTTCACAGAAAAATTGCAAAATACAGAGGATAATTATACAATAAATGGTGATAAATTACTTAAGAAATATTAAATAAAGAGAAAACTTCACTTGGGAACTGACACAAAAGTAGCTCTGGGTCTTTATGGGTAAGTTGAGAAAATCCACAATTGAGATGAGTTAAAATACTTCATTATGACTCATTTTGTGCACAAACCACTGGTATTAACAATCTGGTTCGTAACCTGAAGATGAAGCTTGGGTTTTACCACCGAAATAAACCCTGCTTCTCTCTCAGCGTTCACAAATATCTGCTAACGGATGCTTTTCTACCATTGTTAGATTATGGCGATGTTTTGTACATGAGTGCTTGAATTAAATGTTTACAAACTTTGAACTGTTATACATTATGTTCTATTACTGGTTGTAGTCACCACTATATGGTAAAAATGAGCGGACGGTGAAGGTTCACCCAGTGGTTGATCTTAACTGTTGTCCAAAACCATCTCCTAATGTAAACTGTTTAATACCTGTTGATCCACTAATTGGTGTAAAATACAGTTTGTCATCTTTTCATGGTCATCAGATATGACCCATTTGGACGTTCAGAGGCTCCGTAGTTACCGTGGAAACACCGTCATCTTCTATAACGTTAATTCACCAGTAAAACCCATGGAGCTGGATCAACGACAGTGGATGGAAACACTGGGTTTACATTCAGTCAGTGACAGATTTGCTGTAAAAGTCAGTTTTTCTTCAGTTTTGTCTGTTTGTGATATAAAAACCATCAACTTTAATCTGAACTTTTATGAACATCTACATGATCAGTAAATTCAATACAGGAAAATATATGATTTTCACTGAAAAATTGCAAAATACACCCATGAACACAACCATGATGCATTTATATAATGATCAGAGCCTTTTTTTTTCTTATAAATAATTGATAATGATGACACCTTTGTTAATGACACACTTCTTGCTGCTTCACATTCAGCAGAATCACGCCTGAATCCATGTGAAAGTGATATCCTTCTATTTGTAACTGATATATTTATCCTGCTGAGGGGACAGCAGTGATCCAGCTCAATTACTTACTAATCCCAGGTAATTACAGGCCTTACAGAGTTTGTGCACTGATCTAAAGTTAAGATTGTGCAAACTTGCTTCCAACCACAATTTAGAACTCCCGTATGATTACACTGCAGCATGTTTTTAATCTTACTATATTGATCTGTGGAAGTCCCGCTTTTTTTCTTTCTCTTGTACAAACAGTGGACTGAGTCAGATACACAAGAGCTGGTAGGGACCCAGTGTCCACTATATGGACAAAAGTATGTGGACACGTTGAATTCAGGTGTTTCATTTCTAACAGGGGTCTGTGATACAAAACAATAATGACAAATGTCATAATATATAGTTTTATATTGGGATAAATATCATTGCATTGGTTAGTTTGGTTTAAATTGTTATCTTTGCTTCAAAATGCCTCAGAGATGATTTTGACTTAATTTCTCTCAACATAGATTTTGTTTTTATCCCTGACTATGATTTTTAATGTTCTGCCTCTAAATCTTCAATTAAACTTTAAGGAAATATTGATCTCACATGGGAGTTGTTGTTGTTCAGGTTGGACAACAACTATTGACTGAGACTTTGGACCTGTTTGGAGTCACATTTACAGATGTTTGCTTTTTTTTTCATAAAAACAGCCCCCTTGACCGCCCCCCCCCCCCCCCCACACACACACACACACACACACACACATATACACACTGATGAAGATGCGTGTTGGTCTTCAAGCACCTTCAATGGCAGCTCACTGCTCCTATGTGCTAATACGCTAATTGCTAATGCTAATGCTAGGTACTATGTGTATTTTGTTTAAATTGTTATCTTTGCCTCCAAACTTCAAGGACATATTGATGTTTTTCTCTCAAATCATCATGAACAGGACATCTTCCAGCTGCAGACAGGATGTGTCCCAATATTTATATCCACATCGTTTATAAATATCAATATTTCCTTAAAGTTTAATGGGAGATTTTTCTTCCTAAGTGGAATGTGAAGACAGTAGATGGTTAGTTGTGGTAGAAATGTATTATTTACAGTCAGAGCAGGAAAAAGAAATTTAGAGGTAGAACATTTAAAATCATAGTCATGGATTAAAAAACAAAATCAATGTTGAGAGAAATTAAGTCAAAACCATATCTGAGGCATTTTGGAAGCAAAGATAACAATTTAAACCAAACTAACCAATGCAATCATATTTATCCCAATATAAAACTATATTCTGACATTAGTCACCATTGTTTTGTATCCCAGAAATACCTGAATTCAACATGTCCACATACTTTCGTCCATATCGTGTATTTCTCAAGGAGACGTCAGTAGGATGAATGCCTCTTTATGCAAAAAGATTTGGATGACAGTGTGCATTTGGAAATGCAGCTGTTCATATATTTATGCCAAGGAGCTGAAGGCTGCCAATGAGGCTGGAAGACGGCGTGTTACAACACCTGAAAGTGTTGAACACGATGTCTCCTGTAGGACGAACCGGCTCGTCGCCGCTGTGCATGTGGAAGCCGTGAACTCTCATATTGTATTTCTGTCTTTCCACACGAGCATAGTGTTGTGAAAAACACTCCCCTCAGCTCAGACTCAGGCAGAGTTCCAGTGGTTGGTGCTTGCTACCTGTGGATTAGTTAATCCTCAATGTCCCTTTGAATCAAATCAGTCAATGTTGCTCCTGGCAGGTTGGTAACAAACACATACCCACGGTGATGGAGCCGTCATTGATTTCAGAGCAGGGACCAAACCCAGACAGGGTGCAGTCTGGAATCCAAACAGGCCTCGTCAGCGGCGAAGGTCACCTCCAGATCCTTTTGATCAGTCGTATGTGTTGTTCCCTGCTGGGCCTTCAGTTTGGGAAAGTAGACACTGACTCATACATGCACTATCACTATTATATACAATTATTTACAAGAATTCAATGCAAAAACATCACTATAACACTGCTAAATGTAATAAAAGTCTACCATTTCTCTCTCACCAACTGCACTCTGCTGCTCTCTGCTCCGCCCACTTCCACCCTTCCCCCTCAGCCAATGCAGACCTCTACCCAGATAGATAGATAGATAGATAGATAGATAGATAGATAGATAGATAGATAGATAGATAGATAGATAGATAGATAGATAGATAGATAGATATGACTTTATTTATCTCAAAAGTGCAAAGACAGAAAAGAACCACAAACAAGTGAGAAATGAAATATAAGAGAAATTATCAAATGTTTTTGTCTTTTTCTCTGTAAAATACAGAGAAATCATGTAGTTTGACAAAACAGTGATTGTAGACGCTTGTTTTTCTGCAGAATTAATGACATATTTTGCTGACAATGTCATGTTTTTGTTTTTTTTTTAATCTTTGAATTTGCTGAGCTTTTATGAACATCTACATGATCAGTAAATTAAATGTAGTAAAATACTTGAATTTCACTGCAAAAATGCAAAGGATAATATTATAATATATGGTGATAAATCACTTGATAATGGTGTTAAATGTCCAAGTCAACATGCATCATCACTTCATAATGTGACCTTTATTTTTGCTCTCATTCAATGAGGGGTTTTTGGGTTTTTTTTTTAAAGCATTTTTTTTTAGCTTTTTAACAGCTTTTCAGATGCATCCATAGTCTCTGTAGTGAACAGAGAAAACATATGTATTTTGACAAATGACAGTGATTGTAGACGCTTGTTTTTATGTAGAATTAATGACATATTTTGCTGAAAATGTCCTTTTTTTTTTACCTTTGAATTTACTGACCTTTTATGAACATCTACATGATCCATAAATTAAATATAGTAAAATACTTGAGCTTCACTGCAAAAATGCAAAGGATAATATTATAATATCTGGTGATAAATCACTTGGTAATGGTCAAATGTAGAGAAAAATGAACATGGAAGTCACCACATAAAAATAGTTCTGGGTCTTTATGGGTTAATGATTCATTTTTAGTGAAATTAAAATTAAAAAGTATTCTTAAGTGTAGATCCAGTCATGATGAGCTTCACGCTGATGTTTTTCGTTCTATTTTTCAACCATACCTCCGTCTGCAGTGCCTCCTCCTTTTCCTCCAGTTTTCCTCTAACATAGACATTTTTCATGACGTGACTGCTCCTTCCTCGCAGTGATGCTACGCTCCGTTGCCCACTGAAACAGCTGTCTAGCAAAGTGGGGAATGATGGAGGAATAAAGACAAAACCAGGAAAGATGGAGCGATAAAGAGGCGAGGTAGCGGAGCTCGGAGACTGGCTGAAACGGAGGCCTTTCTGGGGCAGCTCTGGTTTGTCAAAGGTTTTAATTAAACACATGCTAATTGTGACAAACTGAGCCAAGGTGTTGTTATTTCAGGTGCAAATTAGCAAAAAATACACGCATGTCCAAATGGAAATGAGTGTGCTTTCCTTTTCCCTGAAAATATAACCAACACACTGCAGCACAATAGAGCATTTTAATATTGTCACTGTCATGTGGAAACCTCTTATGTCCAAAACAGTTATTTTTCAGAAAACTGGAAAAACAATGTATATTCCATATAGACGAATGGTATTAATAGATATAGTCACAAGACATTTACAACACTTTTCACTGGTTAAAGATTTCTAAAACCATCAATTGTAGTGCCATTTATGAGGACAGTCTGTATGTAACTCAGAGTAATACAGGAGTTATGTAATGCATTACAATTATCAGACAATAATATTGTAAGGTAAGGAATCACTTTTAAATAACAGTATCAAGTAATCTGTAATCCAGTGTTTTTCAACCTTGGGGATGGGACCCCATGTGGGGTTGCCTGGAATTTCTAGTAATTGATAAAAAAAATTACAAAAAAAACTTACTTATAAAAAATATATGGTGAGTTGACAGAGACAATCCCAATCCATAAAAGACATGACAAACTGTGAGTCTGAAACTGAAGCACTGTGGTTCTGTTTATCTGTCAAATGTTCATTGTGGTCAGTTTCAGATGCTGCAGCTCTTTCATAATTCATAGTTTGAGTTCTTGTTTGTTCAGTATTAATTGTCAGCCTTGTAAATCCAAGCTGGACTGACTGTACATATCCTGACCAAGGAAAATAAAATTCTCGTTCTGTGCAGTAATCTACACCTGGCTTTACTGCCTTCGTCCAAAATAATATACATTATATAGACTAAATGTCCTCTAAAATTAACGTTTATTTCCAACATAGTGTAGCAAACTATTACATGATCAAAAACAAATTAATTTTAGCAAAAAAAAAAAAAAAAAAGGCTCCATTTTGAATGTCTGGGGTTGCCAGAAATTTGTGATGTTAAAATGGGGTCATGAGCCAAAAAAGTTTGGGAACCACTGCTGTAATGGATTACAGTTTGAAAGTAATTCTCACAACACTGGTGTTTTATCTAGTGTTGACTTGGTACGGCTGCTACCTTTGCCCAGTCTCCCTTGGAAAAGAAAGGACATGTTCTGGTCTCCTATCTGTTTTGCACACTTTGGATTTATTTTATGAATAGGTGTGTGTGGCTCAGTAAAATGTATAATTATGTCTAAAAAATGATTTTGGACCAGGTTCAGTGATGCATGACTCAGTCGCTGAAGCAAAACAGTAATATCAAGCATCTCCAAATGGATCCTTTTATCCTGATAATGTCTGTAATACTAAGAAATGAGACCAAGTATGGGAACAAAAAGGACATGTTACATTTATTAAGCAACAAAACTACGTTCTTTTCATATTAAAGATATGTTTGGGTGATCAGTTGGCATGTTTCATTCACTTCTACATGAAATGTGTAATTTTTAAACCTTATTAGTTAGCCTTCATTAACATCTGCAATATCTGTTTACTGTTTACAGTCTCTCATAGTATTATTTTCACACAATTTATTTTTCCCTATCGATCTATCAACTTGCATTATTTAAATTCTATTTTTTAGAAATATTCTTAGTTTGTGGTATTTTTTAATTAAAGATATTCTGATTCTGATTCAAATTGAACATCTTGCCCTCCTCATAGATTCTACAACTGATATATTTGATGTATAAATACAGTGTGTCTAACATATTTCAACCAATATAATGTACAAGGTGGACAAGAATGTTCTTTTAGATTTTAAAAGTTGAACCAAATGATTTTGCTGTATTTTCCAACATGATATTCAAATGAGTTCAGGTTAAAGTTCATGTTTGGTCAACTCACCATATATTTTTTATTAGTAAGTTTGCTTGTTTTGTTTTTTTATCAATTACTAGAAATTTCAGGTGACCCCACATTTGGTCCCGACCCCAAGGTTGAAAAACACTGGAGTAAGTCTATGAAAGTGGACAGGTAGGGACAGAAAGGAGACAAACCCTTTCCAATCTCAGTAGGACCTCCTGGTTAAATAAAGGTAAATAATAAATAATAAATAAGTCGTGCATCCACTTCGGATCTAAAACCGACCTCTGCTGTTCCTGAAGTCCCTTTGGTACTCTGCGTATTTGGATGCAACGAGGCCCTGGATGCGATTTCCTCGCTGGGTGCGTGGTTCAAATACTGGCAGGGTAACACACACACACACACACACACACACACACACACACACACACACACTGTGGAGGAGCGAGGTTGGCCGGGCCGACATAGTCATTTTCTCCATGAGCTGCCTCAGCCACTGCAAACAGGCCAAACATTAGTCATGGCCGTGCACCACAGCCGCGATTAATCTGACAGAGATGGAAAACAACAGTCAGTGGTGTTTCATTATTCACTTATGCCAGCAGAGTTTTGGGTAAACAGCGTGACGGCGGTGTGCCCAGACTGGATTCAAAGATAAAAGTTTTCCATGGTTTTCAAGGATGTGCAGGCCTCACAACGTGGCTCTGGAGGGGTACTGGAACCGCCAGTCAAGGAGGATGCCATCTGCTTCGAGTCAAGGGTCGCGTTTGGATAAAGATGAACGGACACGGACAACCACGGAGCAAACAAAGCGGCTATTTGGCATCGTGTCGGACACTGCACTGATGCTCTGCTGTGCAAAGCAAATACAGCCACAGTCCTGGATCTGATATTTATACCACAAATGTAAACTGTCATTACTGAACAGGAGTCGTTTCATGTAAAATCACTTCAACGCACAAACTGAAACGACCACAATTACCTGCGTTTATCGTCTGAACAGAGGTTTGGCTGTAGATCATCTGAAAACATACAACAGTTATTTTATAATGTGAATCTAACCAGGTAAATTTCAACTTTGACTGAAGGGATTGTTATAATAATTAACACAAAAAACACATTTCTCTGCTTTTGTTTAACCTATAAAGACCCAAACATTTGCAGGTGAACAAAAGTATCTACTGATTTAAACTGTTTAATATCTGTTGATCCATTAATTCTATCAATACATTTAAATAATTGGTGTAAAATACAGTTATTCATCTTTTAATGGTCATCAGATATGACCCATTTGGACGTTCAGAGGCTCCGTAGTTACCGTGGAAACACCGTCATCTTCTACAACATTAATTCACCAGTAAAACCCATGGAGTTGGATCAGTGACAGTGGATGGACACACTGGGTTTATGTTCAGTTAAAGATAAATTTGACCACAAAAGTAACTTTTTCCCTGTTTCTGATATTAAATCGACTTTAATCTGAGCTTTACAGAATAAAATAAAAGAATCAAATAAGGAACAAAAATGAAGGAAACATAATTAAATAGCCAACAAAATACACAAAAAAAATAGCCAAAGAAATCAATAAAATTAACAAAAATGGATAATAAAGGAACCAAATTCTAAGTAAAATGAATAAAATAAGTCACAAATTGAACAAAATTGAAGATAAATATTGAAATTGCAATGTGATATTATGACTCGTGTAAATATACAGATCACTTTTAATTGGTGTGTTATCTGGGTTATTGTTAGGAGTTCGGTTAGGGTTAGGGTTATGTGAACCAGAGATGAAATGATATTCAATAACACGGTAACGGTCAAAAATCCATAGGTATAACACTCTAAATACCACAAGAACTGGCGTGACATACAACGTGATTTCACGAGATCATTCTCTAAAATAGGCAACAAAATGAACAAAAATAAATAAATGGAGAAAATTTTTAAAATAAAAAGTAACATGGAGAAAATAAACAACAAAATGTACAAAAATGAGGGAAAAGTAATGAATCCTCTGAAACAGATTCACCAGTAAAACCCATGGAGTTGGATCAATGACAGTGGATGGACACACTGGGTTTATGTTCAGTTAATGATAGATTTTGATGAAAAAGTCACTTTATTGTCTAAATTAAGTATAGGAAAATACATGATTTAGAGTGAAACATGCCAAATACAGAGGATAATATAATAAATGGTGATAAATCGCTTAAAAAAAAACTTTAAATAGACAGAAAAATTAATTTGGGAACTGCCACAAAAGTAGAACTGGGTCTTTATGTGTTAATTAAAATAAATGCTAGTGAACCACGATGCATTGTAACAGTAAAGATAAGAGTCAGATTAAGGAAGTCCATTCAGTACAGCTGTTATTCATTAGTGTTGCACTGAAGTGTTGGTGTATTCGTCCTTTTTGTACGATAAATTAAACTCAGTGACTCCGAGTGAACGCTGCATTCATTATTGTCAGATAAATGACTTTGAATGGATGCCGTTGATACTGGATGTGCATTTATTTTACAGATTGTTGCACCGCGAGTGGCCAAGAAATCAATTAAGGCGGATTTAATGAAAACAGGTTGTTGTCATTGGCGTCTAAAAACAAACCATTAGAGTATTTAATGATCTGTCGCCCCCATCAGCAGGATGTCAGTGTTTGTCAGCGCCGGCCACTGTACAAATGACAAAAGAACGTTCTGTTTTAGCGTGAAAAACAGTTTATGTAAGTGACTATCAGTCGTCTCCATGGCAACCGTCTCTTACATTTTACATAAAGATCGAATCTGGATCATATAATCAGCTGAATTATTATCACTGCAAATATACAATGATTGTTTATTGGAGTTTAAAGGCATTTTTAAAGAAAGTTCAACAAACTAGATGGTTATTCGTGGCTTTAAGTTATTTGAAAAAATCAGAAGACGAATATGACAAGAAATAATCTCCAAAGTACAAGATAAGTTGAAGAAGATGAAAACAACTGGGAAGACTCAACAAGATAAAAAATGAAGTTTGATATTCTGAGATGAAAATGACAAATGAGATGAAAATAAGACAAAACAAAAAGACACAAGAAGTTCCAACTGTGTAAATGACAAAACCAAGATGGAAATAGCAAGATTCAAACAGTGTAAAATATGTAAACTATACAAAAAAAACTGAAAATAATGTAATGGCATAAGAAGATGCAAATAATGTAAAACACTCAACGTGAAAAAAAATGAAGTAAAATACTCACAACATTGGAAAAGACTCGATATGACTCGATGCAAATGTAATGAGAAAAATGACGGTGTAAGATATCGAACAAAAAAATATATATATACAGGATGAAACATGATGTGAATGATGAAATAGACACAAGACAAAAGAGTGGACTTGACAAAACAAACACAACAAAGATGCAATGAGATGAAATGATGTAAAAGGCAAGAAGATATAAAAATAAAAAAATGAAGTAACAGATAAACATATTTTAAAAGAATCAAAAAAGATGAAAACAGAAAAGGACAGAAACAGTAAATTGAAAAAAAAATTCTTTCAAACGGTGTAAAAGAGAAGTAAAACATAAGATATTCAACAGGATAAAAAAAACAAAACAATGTAAAGGCACACAAATAGGATCAGAATCAGAATACTTTATTAATCCAAGGGGGAAATGTGTGATACAGTTGCTCTGTTCAAGTGTTTACATATATATACAGGGTGGGGAAGCAAAATTTACAATATTTTGAGGCAGGGATTGAAAGACAGTGTATGACCAGTTAGTTTATTGAAAGTCATGAGAATTTATTTGCCACAAGAAAATTTACATAATAGAAAATGTTTTTATTCTATGTGTCCTCCTTCTTTCTCAATAACTGCCTTCACATGCTTCCTGAAACTTGTGCAAGTGTTCCTCAAATATTCAGGTGACAACTTCTCCCATTCTTCTTTAATAGTATCTTCCAGACTTTCTGGTAATAGTTTTGCTCATAGTCATTCTCTTCTTTCCATTATAAACAGTCTTTATGGACACTCCAACTATTTTTGAAATCTCCTTTGGTGTGACGAGTGCATTCAGCAAATCACACACTCTTGACGTTTGCTTTCCTGATTACTCATATGGGCAAAAGTTTCTGAAAAGGTATGGATAATAGTGTTAGGTATGATTATGACATCAATATATGTTTGGTTTCAAAACAACTGACGTAGTGCCTGCTAAGAAAAAACAACTAAATGTTCATTGTAAATTTTGCTTCCCCACCCTGTATATATATACATATATATATATATATATATATATATATATATATATATATATATATATATATATATATATATATATATATATATATATATATGTATATGAACCAAATATACATAATAAGACACTCTATTAAACACAATTAGAACAGAAATTTGTATAATACATACTAAAAAATATATTATCAACATGACAATTATAGAAATATACATAAATAAGTGTTTGTGCAACAGTTGTTGTTGTTATTAAAAGTATGTGGTTTTCAGATCAGTTCAGTTAATTATTAGAAACTCAAGACAAAAATGACCTAAAAGATGCAACAGATAACAAGGAAAATACTGGAATATATGAAAACAAAGTGAAAACGTCTCTTTGTTTTGTGATGTCGTACTCATTTCTGTCATACATGATGTAGCGTTGGTCTGATCGACCACTGCCGCCACTGTTTCCCATTAAAGCAGGTGGGGGGGTGCGATAGCAGATCTTGCTTTCCTCAATTAACAAGTTTCTACACAGCACAAATAATTGGCCCCAGTATAGAGGTTCAATTGCTTCTTCAAATTACTTGGTTTAATTACTTACTTGGAATTCAATCACTTCTTAGATTAAACTCATTTTGACGGGCAGCATCAACACCGTTAATGATACCAGGAAACACTCAGGGCTGTGAGGTTCTCAACACGACAGAACCCCAAAATAGATCTGAACCCACCGTAACAGAAATGCTTGGTTTATGTTCAGTTAATGATGTATTTGACTGAAAAAGTCACTTGTTCTGCACTTTTTTTTTTTTTTTTACATTTTACTCTAATATTTAGTGTGCCCCCCCCTTGGCAACAATCACAGCAGCGCATCTTTCTGGCATTGTGTCAATGTATTTTCTGAGAGTTTCAACCCCAATGTCTTTCCACACTCTCAGAAGCTCATTCCAGAGAGTTTCCTCAGTTTCCTTAGATTCTTACCAATGGGGTGGGGGGGCACACTAAATTTTAGAGTAAAATGTAAAAAAAGTACTAGACTGATAAATTTGTGGGTGAAATATTCTCGGTACTTTTGCCTTTACCTTTTACAATGTCAAAAAAGTGAAATTCAGGCTCTGGGAACAAATAAACCACCAGTTTCTTAAGATTTGACAAGTGTTCTAATATTTTTGCACACCACTGTATGTTCAAAATTAAAAAAAAAAAAAAAAAAACATTGATAGTTCAACTTATGCCAGCATTTTAGAGAAATGCTGATACGTTGGCATGTGCTGCCAAAATCGCCAAGGTGTGACCAGGCCTTTAACAAAGGTTAGATACAGAGAAAATTACCCATGGGAACTGATATAAAAGTAGAGCTGGGTCTTTATGGGTTTAAGCTGGGGAAGGGGGGGGCAGGTAGGGTGGTAAGGCTCTACAGTAGGGGGGCAGTTGTCCCCCTTTGCCCCCCTGTAGATCCGCCCCTGCACCTGATGTACAAGAATGTGTTCCACGTGCATCGTCCGTCCTCTGAATCAAGGTTATTATCGTTAACGAAAACTAACGAAATGACGAAAACTAGAATTGAAAAACACATTTTCGTTAACTGAAATAAATAAAAACTATAATTAAGAGAAAGAAACGATAACTAACTGAAACTGTATTGTGTGCTGACAAAACTAACTAAAATATATAAAAATTATGGAGAAAATTCCCTCAGTTTTAGTCTTTGTCAGTGTCGGATTGATACGAAATCGATGCATTTTGCTCGAGCAATTTTAGCTAGCAGCACCATACAACACTTCACAGTCCATCACTTCTCGTCACTTGTCGTTTACAGTCGTCTTCTTGTTCCCATTCTACCTGGAAACATGGAGACTACAGTTGGGAGAAAGCAGCAGAGTCCTGTCTGGGATTTATTTGAATACGATGGCGAAGAAAATAAAAGATATGAAAAAACTAAAATTAATACTAAAACTAAACTAAAACTAAGCATTTAGAAAAAAAAAAAGAAAACTAATGAAAACTAGCAAACCTGCTCTAAAAACAAATTAAAACTAACTGAATTAGAGGAAAAAAGTCAAAACTAAATAAAACTAAACTATAATGAAAAATCCAAAACTATTAGAACCTTGCTCTGAATCCCAGTAAAGTGGCTCCAGTACAGATGATTCTAACGTGTGCAGATTATCTCTGCCTGGAGGAGGGCGCCTCCCACTTCCCGTCCGACCAATTTCCATTTTCCGTCCCGCCGTGACCCGACCTGGAATGACTGTGACCTCCCTCATTGATTGGCTGGGACGTCCATTTCCAGGCGTTCTGTAATTAGCATCAGAGTTAATCCCCCTCTGTCTCATCCCCTCTGATTTCTTCTTTTTTTTTCTTCTCCCCTCCTGAGAGTTGACCTCTGTGGGAGATAAGGAGCACACCTCCGTCGTCTTGGACTTCTGAGCTCCGCTGATAAACCTGGCTTTTCAGGAGACTTTTTGTTCCTCCGGTTCCTCACTGGCTGTTGTCACTCAGCCAATTAAAAATACCTCATTATTACGCTTCGTTTCTCTGCCTCCCTCGTGAGGATCTTGTCGGAACATTCTCATTCGTTGTCGCTGTTGAAAAAGCAAAAAGGAAGGTCGTACACGGAGCTGGGTTGTAAAAGTTAAATACAAGATAACAAAACACACTCATACATTCATGTGTCATTTATGTCCTTTATTTCCACTGCATGAATAGATCATAACTAACTAATAAACTGCAAAAATGTACAATAACCCTGTATAATGTGATTTATGTACAGTAACCCTCTGTTCTTACAATAATAATGCAATATTTTTTCAATATTTATTCAAAAACAATTGCACAGTTTTTATAGTGTGTGTATTTCAAAGAGATACACACTGTTAATATTGTTAGTATTCATAGATATACATACTGTTAAGTTTTATGTCTACTTTATTCTACTCTTATTTATATTCTTATTTTACTTTTGTTGAATTTTATGTTCTATTTTCTTATTTTAGCTTTTGTAATTTTATATTTGCTCTATTCTTATTTTCTGATTTGTGTTTTTTTTATTCATATTGTTGCACTGACTGGAGTAATACTCCAAATTTCACAGAGCACACAATGACAATAAAGGCTATTCTATTCTATTCTATTCTATTCTATTCTATTCTATTCTATTCTATTCTATTCTGTTCTGTTCTGTTCTATTCTATTCTCAGAGTTGACAGTGTAACTGTGACAGTGGATGTGACTGTATTCCATCTGAATATGAGTCATAGAAGAAGAGAAAAGACGTGTCTCAGCTCAAACTGTTCTGCACTCTGGAAGCAGGTGACTGTTTCTGCACTAGTGTGTTAATTTGGAACAGAAAACAGGAATTATGCAGCTAAACTTTATTGGGAGACAGCAAAGTTTGAGTGAATTTAGACAGATTTAACTGCAGAAATGGAATAATCAGAAGAAAATAAAGATGATTGAAACTTCATCATCCACGCTTGTTTCCACTGCTGTGTTTTTTCTGTTTTTTTTTGGTTTTTTTTCCTGTAACGTCATTAATGATACTCCGAAACACCACATGTTTATTTTGTTTGATTTGATATAAAAGTATTTCAGTATGGCTGCTGATAAAACTCTTCTTTCTAACACTTCTTTTTTAGTTTGTGTCTGAAATTGCCGACCCACAGTCAGCTGTTTGCACACGGCACCACCCCTGCCCTTTTATGGTGTTTAGCGGGCGTGGTCACAAATGCTAATTGCAAACAATTGGCCACACCTGTTCAATTCACGTTCAGCTGAGATCAATGTACCTGCAGAAGAGGACGGTAAGAACATTTGGTGCATTCAGAGATACTTTTCAATATTTTTTCATTAAGAGAAGAAAATATTAGAGAAATGTAAGAGAATGTTGCTGCATGAGGTGCATTGTTGTTTTTTTTGTTGTTGTTTTTTTGTTGTTTTTTTTTGTATATTTTGCCTGATGCTGCTGCCTCTTGGCCTTGGTTCATCATTGGAAATCAGAATTGGATCCCAACCATCTTACCTGATTGTTTTTATTTTTCCGATGTGGCCCTAATACACTGTCGTACATTTCTAATCAGTGTAATGTTTTAAAACCACTTCCTGTTTGGACTTCCTGTTTAAGATGGAGGACGGATGCCTGCAGAAGTCAGGTTTATCTTACTGGAAATGTAAAAAGAAGATGAAAATCGGCGTCCTTTGGAGGTGATGATGGTGGATTATTGTTTCTACCTCCATGTTGGACTTTAATTCTGACTCAAACCATGTTAAACCGGACGCAGGAACATGAGGATTGGACCTGAGTGGATTTAGTGGTGAGTCTGTTTTATTCCTTAAACATCTGCTCATAGACTCTTCCACTCTTTTCTTTTTTTTTCTTCCCCTTTTTTCTAATGGAAGATGAGGTTTCCTGTCAGGCCATCAGTGACTGGACTTTAATGACAGTTTCTGCAGGTTTTAACTCTTTAAAACCAACCAGCCAACCAAATCCAACATTTTTCTACAAGTGATACTAAAAGTTTGTAAAAAAAAAAAAAAAAAAAAAAAAAAAAAAAAGGTCAATAAAATAGAATTATTAAGCTAAAAAAAATTGAGAAATGATAGGTGAAACTTTAATATTTGACACTGATGTTCACTTTCATTTGATTTGGCCCAGATGCTTTAGGTCGCCAGTGGAGGTTTGGGTTTTTATGGGATGTACATGGTGGATAATTGGAGTGAAGACAGAGTATTTATAATAGATATCAAACTGGAAGAAAAATCCAAGGCACTCTGTTTAAACATTGAAATGCCTTTATTAACATGGCATGGTCATATCTAGACCCAAAAAACACTTCAACGTATTTCAGCTTCAAGCCTTCATCAGGAAGTCAAACAGGAGCCTGGAAAGCTGTAGGATCGACCAATAGGGACTTGCCAACTGGGCATGAAGGTAATTGCCTGCAGAGGGTGTCCACATGTAAACGGCCAGCAGACGGTGTCGCTGCAGGTCAAATAGAAATATTTACAAATATACATGGATAAAAGACTGTACAAAATTTACATATCCCTGTTAAATTAAGATCCAAACAGTGTAAAGTCTTTAAAACAAGAAACAAGTAATACATTACAGAAAAACAGAAAAGTCCAACTCTTCATTCAGTCCAGGGGGTACAGTGGCTTGGAGTTTAAAAATCCAAAAGCTTCCCGTTGGTTCAGTGTCTTTTGTCTGTCTCCCTTTATAATGTTTTGTCTCCAGTTTATGTATAGTAAATTGTCCATTACAAAGTGAGATTTAATGTTTTTTTTGGCTGTATTGCTTGACTTAAAACTTTTTTTTTTCTTTTTAAAACAGGCAGAAAGAAACATATAAACCTTCATCCATCATTCACTGATTTATTTCATATTTATTGTTTGTTAACATAGAGATGTAGACCGCAGCTGTCAATGGCGTCGTCTTTTCCGTCTGCCACCGTTCGGCCCGTGCGACCCCGCGTTACTGTGTGATGTACAGAAGCTTTACCCATTGTGTCAGACGTTAGTCCCAGCTGAGCAAGGATTTACTGACGGCTTAATGAACGTTGTAATCTCACTGTGTGCCTTGTCAGCACTGGACTCAGTTTCATTTCACTGTTGGAACGAAGGGACAGAGACACATAAACCGTCCAAACTTTTAATCTTATTTTATGAGTTCAGACATTGCACTTATCCCTGACTTAAAACGGCAAACGATTGACTTTTCGTTTTGTTTCTTTAAATAATGGACAGTCCACCCACTTTAAAGGGACATACCGTACTCAGGCATTTCCTAAACATGTACCAAGGCTTTTAGAAGTGGACTTGAAGTATTTTTAAGGATCTAGTGCAGTCTTTTTCAACCTTGGGGTCGCACTTTGGGGGGGCCTGGAATTCAAATGGGGTCGCCTGAAATTTCTAGTAATTGATAAAAATAAAAAAATAAAATAAAAACGTACTAATAAAAAATATATGTTGAGTTGACAATCTAATACATTAAAGACAAAACAAACTGTGAGTCTGAAACTGAAGCACTGTGGTTCTGTTTATCTGTCAAATGTTCACTGTGGTCAGTTTCAGATGCTGCAGCTCTTTCATAATTCATAGTTAGAGTTCTTGTTTGTTCAGTATTAATTGTCAGCCTTGTAAATCCAAGCTGCACTGACTGTACATATCCTGACCAAGGAAAATCCAATTCTCCCTTTGTGCAGTAATCTACACCTGGCTTTTCTCCATAATAATATACGTTATATAGACTAAATGTCCTCTAAAATTAACCTGTATTCGCAACATAGTATAGCAAACTATTACATGATCAAAAACAAATTAATTTTCACAAAAAAAAACCTCTCTGTTTTGAATGTATTGGGTCGCCAGAAATTTGTGATGTTAAAACGGGGTCACGAGCCAAAAAAGGTTGGAAACCACTGAGTTAGCATCTTTTGCTGCTAAACGTGTCCGCTTACTCCACTTTAACCTGCAGGAGTTTGTGTAATATTTGTAATATTTAATCCATGTTTGTTGTAAGCAGCATTTTAGGTCTTAAAAACAAAGATCCTTAAAAACATGTCCCTTTCAAATCTCCGGTTTGTGTGAATCCATGTGGACGCTGAAAAGAAGATTAGAAAATGTTGGTATTGCACCAACTTATGCATGAACATTGTTACTTTGTGTGATGAAGCTGCACCTGAAACATCAAATCTAGGTGTATGCGGATATATTTTGTTCAAAAAGTCACTTTTTCTTCAGCTTCATGAAGAGCTACATGAAATTAAATGTAGGCAAATACTTGTTTTGAATCGAAAAATGCAGGTGATGAAATAATAAATAGAGATAAATCACTTAGGAGACTTTAGATGTAGAGGAAAACGAATTCAGGAGTCACCGCAGGAACAGATCTAGGTCTTTAAGGGTTAAATCTGGTCTATTGAAGGGTAATACTGTCATAGATGATACCTAAAACATAAAAAGCAAAAGCCAAAATGAATGCAGACTGTGCTGAATACTGACCTCTTATATTCATAGAGCTCAGAGCTAATTAACAGGAACTCTTTCTGTTCTAAAGGTACATTATTCCATTCCACCATGCATTTATTTGAGTTAATTCCTGTGCTTTTCGATACACAAGGTCGTTCTGAAATGATGTGAACGGGTCTGTCGGACTTGGCTCAACTCCATCATCTGACTCTCGACTGTCGGTTCCGTCCCCTTCCAAAAATGAAAACACTTCAAATAAAGGCTTTTCCCTGATGGCGCTACAACAGTCACTTGTGCGGCGCTCTGGCTCTTTCATGCTTCTGCTTGTTTTTGGACGTTTTCTATCTGTGTCTTTGATTATGGAGTCGAGTGCCTCCAGCCTGTATTCGTTCCTGTCCCTCTGTTTAATAACTTCAGACAGATGGAGAACACGGAAAAAGGACGGTTTCACTCGTGGCTTTGACAGTTTGAAAGAACTAGAATGAAGTATTTGGTTAGAGGTGTTTTTATCCTGTCTTTGCAGATACAGAGACGTCCTTCCTCTTGTTGCTGTGTTCATTTTATTGTCCCAGTATTTACAGTTAAATAAATGAATCGTCAATGGGTTATTTTTTCCCCCACAATATTCCTATTTAATTTTTAAATAAAACACAGATAAACAATCCTTACACCTAACGAGAGGATAAAACAAATACCAGCGTTCCTCTGTTTAAACCTGGTCATCTACACGTTATATTTTATTTATTATATTATGTTATAATTTATTTTATTTTATTTAGAGGTATATAGAGCATATTATGTACATTACAAGCGATAGAAAAAATAGCATCACACATTATGTAAAAAAAAAATTAAGCAAGTGGTGCCAGGTACAACTAACCCTGCCCCTCACATGTATTTCACCCATTATAAGTAAACTAGTGTGTTGACCCATGGGGATCCTTGGGTTCTAGATGTGTTTTTTTTTTTTTTTACTTTATTGCCATTATCAGCAAAAGATTGGTAATTAACAGTACAGAACAGGATTGCCTTGAGAGTAGCTTTCACCTTACATAAATGTATGTATGAGATTTCATCATACAATAAGAGGGAAAAAAAAGAAAAAAATGCAGCCTTTCATGTATATATCTTCCATTCGTATAAATGTACATTCCTCCGGGTTACAGTGTGAAGATAAATGAACATTCCTATCATACATACTCCTACATTATCCACATTTAGACATACATATTACAGTTATGATGAAACCTATATGTACATTTACCATCATATATATATATATATATATATATATATATATATATATATATATATATATCCACCTTGGATTATTTCAATGGGAAGAGAAAGAGAGAGGAAAAAAAAAAGCCCTAACTGAGATAATCATGAACTGGAGACTATCTCCTTTTAAAAGTACAGAGTTTTAGCTGAAACTGTTCTGTTAAACACTCCATCATATACACATTTGACTTTTTGTAACCATTGAACGATCGTGGGGGGTCAAGCTTCATCCAGTTGATGGTGATCATTTTTCTTGCGGTCATCATAGAATGTGTAGACTATAACATTTGTCTTCAGTGAACCTGTGATCTGGAAACATATCTAATAAAAATACCAGTGGGTCCATGAGAATGTCCTTCTCCAACATCCTCTCCATTTCTCCTTTAATGTTAATCCAGAATGACTATATTTTAGGACAGTCCAAAAAATATGAGAATGCGCTGTAGCTGAATCACATGACATTTTCAACACGTTGTAGCATCGGAAGTCGGTCATGTGGACCACTGGAGACAATTGCATTTGAAAGTGTGGACATGAAACACTCTCCCACTTTTATTTGATGTTGATAGAGCAAATACTTACCAGAGATATGATGGTTTGAAACCAGAGCAAACAAGCGATGTAGTGTTGTTATGGAGAGTGTTATATTTCTGACCAAATCTTTGTCATTTTTGGTCCTTTTTCAAAACGGAAAAAATGGCCGAATCTGTGGATTCTAATCCACAGACTGCATTAGCATAGCAGGTAGGGGTGAAGACGACCCCCACCTGAACCGGATGCGGAAACCGGGAGGACCGGGGGAAACACTCATGTAAAGATATGCTTTTATGTCAAATATTTGAGTATATTTATTACAATTTTAATTTTGTATACCCAATATTTGGAACCAATATTCACTTTTAAAGTCTTTGAAAAGGTTCGTTAAGCATCTTTGTGTTATTTATGCAATAAATTATTTACATTTTTCAAATCAGATTTTATATTTTTTGTGTGTTTTTTGTCCTTTTGTGTTGATATAGTAGGTTAAAGTGACAAAATAACAGGCAGATGATATAAATGAAGTTGTGCTTAAAAAAACGATACCAAACATAGGTATAGTACACATTTCTTTATATAATATATAAAGGCAAAATCAAAAGTACTGAAAAACAGCCAAAATAGGCTCAGACCCCCAAGGGTTAACCTGCAGCCGTTTGTACAATGTGAACTTAAGGCCAGTCTTTGACAACGTGTCCTCATCCCGGGGTGAAAACAACACCTGAACGCATCACGGCAGCTTCAGAGGTGATACTTACCCACACCTCTAGGACTATTTCATCTCCTCGAACACAGGAAGGAGCTGGTTCAAGTTCTAATTACAGCGACTGGAGGGTTGTGATCGGGTTTTTCGTCACATCAGATGTGTGCAGAGGGAGCGAGGGGAGGCGACGGCTTTGTGAAATAACTACTGAGACACAAGACGTCAAGGGTGATGAATCATCCTGTTTCACTGTCACCTCATCAGCAGCGAAACAGGGCGCCGCCCAATTAAAACCAAGGTACATGCTGTCCATCGTGTCCACGTTAAACCAACGAAGGGTTCCTGCTGGTTCTGGAATTTTTCATCAAAGCCGGGTCACTAAAGTGGAAATTGGCTGCATTACAAAAAAGAGGACGGGGAGGAAAAAACAGCAGCGCATACTGATGTTAGTAAAGCACATCAGAGCTTTGATCCATCTGAAAATAGATATACACATACAGGGTGGGTGGAAGTATCTAGGCATTAGAAATAACTTATGGAATTTTTTGTATCACTGAAGTTATGATGAAAACATATTTTAAACAGACAATGGGGATTTCTTATTTTCTTATTGTCTTATTATTTCACGGATTCAGGAGGTTCTCAATGTTATCCCAGACGACATCCTTCAGAAGGTTGTTCATTCCATCTCTCCTTTTGAGGAAACTGGTTGACGCCACCAGTGCTTATGTTGAAATGTCCTCCTGAGATCCAGCAATTAATTTTTGTCCTCTGTAGGGGACAAGAGTTTCACAGCTTTAATGAAAAAAAAAAAAAAAACAAAAACGCTGTCTACTGCAAAGGACATTCCATAAAAATGTTTAAGATGCATCTGAAAAAACTGTTGCATTGTGCAGTTTCCAATAAAGGCAAATATTTAATGTAAAAAAGCCAAAACTTTTATGGGTCTCAGGAGGATATGAAGATTCACTGTACTTTCATTTTCCTGTGTAATAAAGAACATGTATTATTTGTTTTAATATATTTGTAATAGGAATATGGATTTTATTACCAATTTTTAATGCCTACTTACTTTTCACCCAATTTTTAAATATTTTGAAATATCAGTTTGTGTCTCATTTTGTTCATGTTACTTATTATTTTATTGATTTGTCATTCATCTCTCTTCATTTTATTGATTACTATAATTATTATTATTGATTTGTTGATTTTATCTAAAAGCAAGCATCTACAATCAACTACGGAGCCTCTGAACATCCAAATGGGTCATATCTGATGACCATGAAAAGATGAAGAGTTGTATTTTACACCAATTATTGACGTGGATTGATAGGACTAATGGATCAACAGGTATTAAATATTTTAGATCAGTAGATGGTTTGGGTCTTTATGGGTTAAAATAAATCATACATTCAGAACGCTCACCACAGACACATCAGGGGTTAAAGCAGTGGTTTCCAACCTTTTTTGCCTCGTGACCCCATTTTAGCATCACAAATTTTTGCCGACCCTAGACATTCAAAATGGAGACCTTTTTTTTGCTAAAATTAATTTGTTTTTGATCATGTAATAGTTTGCTATATTATGTTGCAAATAAATGTTAATTTTAGAGGACATTTAGTCTATATAATGTATATTATTATGGACGGAGGCAGAAAAGCCAGGTGTAGATTACTGCACACAGGGAGAATTGGATTTTCCTTGGTCAGGATATGTACAGTCAGTCCAGCTTGGATTTACAAGGCTGACAATTAATACTGAAGAAACAAGAACTCAAACTATGAATTATGAAAGAGCTGCAGCATCTGAAACTGACCACAATGAACATTTGACAGATAAACAGAACCACAGTGCTTCAGTTTCAGACTCACAGTTTTTCATGTCTGTTATGGTTTGGGATCGTCTATGTCAAGCCACCATATATTTCCTGTTTTTTATTAGTTAGTTTTAGTTTAGTTTTTTTTTTTTTTTTAATCAATTACTAGAAATTCCAGGCAACCCCATTTGAATTACAGGCGACCCCACGTGGGGTCCCAACCCCAAGGTTGAAAAACACTGGGTTAAAGGGTAAATAAAACTACAGCAGCGTCAGCACTCATAACCTGTATTAATCCTGCATCACAGAGAAATGTATTTAACAGCCATCAGAGACAGAGGGTTTTAGGATATGCCTCATTTCAGACAGAATACTAACATTTGTGGATATGACTCGCAGCTTATTCTATTCCAAACAAATCACCTACAAACAAATGCCCGACGCTTTCATTTTGATATTCACAGGTTATTTACAGAGTAAACAGTGGAAAACACAGGCGAGGCATTGACTCAGGCCACAGTTCAAATCACACACACATGAAATATATGAGATGAGGCTCTTGTTCTGTGTTTTGTTGCCTTTAGCGTCACCATTCTGATGAGACGCTTGTTTATAGTGAGAGGTTTAGGTTTGATGGCGCTAAAAGAAGCAGCAGTCGACAGTAAAATGTTTAACCGTGAAACCAAATGACTCTTGAACACACTTTTCATACCCATGATGCTTTGTGACCATGTTTCTTTTGTGCATGTATTAAACCAGGGGTGTCAAACTCATTTTCTTTCACATTCAGTCCAATTTGAGCTCAAGTGGATTAGACCAGTCAAATAAAAACCTATAAAATATAACTCTAAACTAAAAAAACTAGAAGCACTCGGAGAGCGCAGACCTCCGCCAAGGCAGATCAGTGAGCCCCCGTGGCCCCTCCACCCCCGATCACCACCAAAATTTAATCATTTGGCCTCACCACTGTGGATGGGCCTCCTCGCCCCTGCCTGTCTCATCCAGCGGGATGGACCCCCCATGTGTCCACCCTACTGCATCCTTGTAGACTAGAACTACATCTGCAAATGGATGTCCATCAGTCCTGGTGCATCTATAGCCTGTCCGTCCATGGGAGTGGATCTCTCCTTCACTGTGGTTCTCCCCGAGGTTTCTCCCTTTTCCCACTGGGTTTTGAGTTTTTCCTTGCCGAGAAGGAGGGTCTAAGGACGGGGGATGCCCTGGACACTACTCATTTTCTTGCTGTTCATTTGACTGTTGTTTACTCTAACTGACTCTGTAAAGCCCTTTGAGATAACCTTGTTGTGATATTGGGCTATACAAATAAAGTTGAATTGAATTGAATTGAATTTGTTCCTTGTGCCAGTATCAACATTTCTGGAAATTTTCATCCAAATCCATCCTTAACTTTTTGAGTTATCTTGCACACAAACAAGCCAACGCCAACAAAAACATAACCTCCTTGGCGGAGGTAATAAAAGACAAACATGAAATTATGAAAATATTTACATTTGCAAACCATCCAAACAAAAAGGTGAATGTGAATAACCTGAAAAAACAGAAATTTCTCAAAAAAAAAGTGCAATTTGAACAATATTATGCTTCAGTTTATCATTTCTATGTGTGTATTACAGATCTGATCGACAAAGACACAAAACATTTAGTAACAGGTGGAATATATGTAAAATTCCACTTAATTTTTTTTAGACATTTCAGGTTGTTCATGTTTGTTCAGTTTATTCACAATTTTATGTTCAAGGATAGTTTGTGAAATTATGGAACGGACTTGATGATGAATTTAAGTTGTTCACGTCTTTGACAACATTTAAAAATGCCTTTAGTATAAAATCATTCAGGAATATTAAGTTGAGATGGTAGATGTGTTTTTGTTGGGTTTTTTTTTGTTTTAATGCGAATGCTTGACACATTTAATTTGATGTAAGCAGTGGATCAGGTGAAAAGGATAGGGAAAAAAATAAGCTTTTGCTTCGAGTCTATTCCTTTTTTGGGTTTTATGTTTATTATAATTATTTTACTAAATGCAATTATTAATGTACAAACCAAAATAAACAATTAATTTTTTCATTCATTCAATTATTCTCATAATTTAATGTTATTTTTTGTACTAAAACAAAGAGAAAAATGTGGAAATTCCAATTATACATCATAAGCAGCATCTTTTTTTGTCACGTTAAAATGTAAAAGTAGATGGAGATACTTGTTTGCGTTGTTCTTGTTGTTGTGCCAAAAAATATCAGCATTTATTTATTTATATTTTTTTCCAAAATCTGCTGATGTTATAGTTTAATGTTTAAGGCTGTGAAACTCGTGTATGAGTGGAAAAGGATGCATTCAGGGCATCTCGGAAACTGGGAAATCTGCTTCATTTCGAATAGAAAACCATGTCACTGGGTGAAAAGTTGCATTCAAGTACACTTTGTAAATCCAGAAGTCTTTACTCAAGTCAGCCTCTCATTTATTTTGCCTCGTCCAGTCTTTTTACATGTGAATTTTCTACATTTGAATCCTCTTATACTGTTCTGTTAATATCAGAAATTGCAGGTTTATTCATTTATATGTAATGAAAAATATTGTTTGATCAATATGGAGATTTTTTTTTTTCATAATTTAGTTTTTGTTTTGTTAATTTCTTGTTCATTTGATACCTTTTTTTTTTTTTTAGTTTTTTTCATTTTTGTTCATTTTATTTTACTTTTCTTCATTTTGTTAATTATTTTTGTACATTTTTTCCCCATATTATCCATTACTTTGTGCATGTCATTATTTTGTACATTTTATTTTGTATTTTTATTGTTGATTCCATACATCCTCTTTCCCGTTGATATTATTTGTCATGACCTCCTCACCTATGCTGGCATACGCTGCTCTTTCAGAATTTCCTCTAATAGTCGTCCGATATCAAACAGCAGCTGAACCTTTTGATCCTTATTTTCTGGAGCTTTCTTTGGGTAACATCAGAAAACAGCATCCCTTACATCAGTAGATCACATGAAAGCATGAAACTACACAACAAGAGAAACCCTGAGAAGACAAACCCGTGAATGCACACAGTAAATGCACCATTCAATGTACATGTATGGTTTTTTTTTTTTTTTTTCTCTATGTTGGCAAAATGAATCCCCTCAGACCTTGGTTTACCTGCTGACCTTGCATTCAGCATTCACTGATCCAACATCTGCTGCCTTCTTCAGCTCTGCACTTGTTCACCTGACAGTCTTTTGATGAATAATTGAATTGCATTAGCATTAGCATTAGCATCAGCAGCCTAATGGTCACTGATAAGAACGGTCAGCCTTTACAAACAGGCCTAAATGAAACAGACAGAACCTCTTCCAGTAACTCAAGTCCTTGGAATATTTAGCCTGTTTGCGTAACGATTCGGGAGTGTATGTTCCCCATGCACCAAATATTCATGTGTGTGATTACATTACATTCCACTGTGCTGCATTCACCACAGACGAAGGCTACACAGTGTACAGTCACAGAAAAAATGATCAGACCACCCTTGTTTTCTTCAATTTCTCATTCATTTTAATGCCTGGTCCAACTAAAGGTACATTTGTTTGGACGAATATAATTATAACAAAAATAACTCATAGTAGTTTAATTTCAGAGCTGATATCTATCCATTTAACATGGTTTTCTTGATAATAACCAAAATCACTTCAGTTCTTACATCAGTAGCTATGACAAAATCCGTGTTTTCTTTTCTGTCTGTTTTAGTCACATGATACACACAAGAGTTAGTACTGGATTGCAAAACCATTGTTTCTGATGACTTTTGATGGTCTAATAATTATTTCCGTAACTCTGTAAGAGTTTTGAAAAAACGAAGAATTAGAGCTCAAATATGTTTCATATATCACAAAGTTTTTTGTTTGAATACAATTGCAAAAAATATTTTAGACAATGAACCTTTTATTGTGTTGAATATAAAAAATTTTTGGAATATAAAAATGACTTATAGTGGGCCGTAGTTTGAAAAGTTTATAACATGTAAATCGTCACAGATATCAATATAGTTACTCTTGAGCACTGATAGAAGTCAAATATGGACCTTGATTTGGATCCATGACCTTAGACCTTGAGTGACCTTGTAGGGTCAAACTCAAGGTCAATTTTTTTATGTAACTAACTACTGTACTTGATTTTTTTTTTTTTTTTTTCCATTTTTAATTTAGATATAAGGGTTTTGAGTCTGTTTGTGTCACTGCTGAAACCTTTGGCCACCACCTTATGTTCTGCAAGAACAAACACAATAAATGCACCATGACCTGCACATGTTCAACCTCTAGTCTATAGAGCATGTGAACGTAAACACAGAGTCCTACACCTGGGTCTGTAAATAAAGTACAAAATACAGAGGATAATATGATAAATACTGATAAATCACTAAAGAAAGGTTAAATGGAGAGAAAAATTCATTTGGAACCTGCTTCTGAACCGGAATCACTAAATTCTCTTCAGTTCCCATTTCCGTAACAGACAGTATTGCATGAACTAATTGACATCCAATGTGCACCTGTGGG
The DNA here is from genome assembly GCF_902148855.1 of Sphaeramia orbicularis. Lineage (NCBI taxonomy): Eukaryota > Metazoa > Chordata > Actinopteri > Kurtiformes > Apogonidae > Sphaeramia > Sphaeramia orbicularis. The sequence goes on along the minus strand of NC_043973.1, from coordinate 51,498,273 downwards.
GTCAGAAAGTAATATTTTATTCAAAAGAATTTAACCTGTATTCATTTGCATGCAAGAAGTTAATCTGAGTGTAATGTGAAGACTGTACCAGAGCAACTGACTTTGTCTTAGGAGAACCACTACATGGAAAAAAAACCCACATGCACCCATGGAAAAACATGTGAGTCCGTGGGAAGTTTTAAAATGCGGTGAACAAAAAAGAAAACCAGAATGGAAATTTTGGACATTCTGGGAAAAAGTTACAATTTTTTATACGATAAATTAATACTGGGAAATAGTTGCATATGTATATATGCTGTCCAATCCAGACAGACACCAGTAAAAACACACCCTATCGGGGTCGAAGCCAAGAAGGGGGGGCCTCTGACAGGACTAGAATAATGTTCAAAATATGATAAAAAGGAAAAAAGGGGGTATGGTCTACAGTTTAAAGGGCTCATATTTCTCTAAACCCACTTGTATTAGTCCGTGGTTCATTACCTCCGCCAAGGAGGTTATGTTTTTGCCAGGGTTTGTTTGTCTGTTTGTTTGTTTGTTTGTTTGTCTGTCCGTTAGTGTGCAACATAACTCAAAAAGTTATGGACAGATTTGGATGAAATTTTCAGGGTTTGTTGGAAATGGGATAAGGAAGAAATGATTAAATTTTGGTGGTGATCGGGGGTGGGGGGGCCCACGGGGTGGGGCCACTGATCAGCCTTGGCGGAGGTCTGCGCTCTCCGAGTGCTTCTAGTTTATTTGTGTATTTGGATCCTAATAGTTCATACAGTTTGAATTTGAACCCTCCAGGTGCTGCAAAGCTATCTTTATATTCATTTGGGCAAAAATCGAGTAAATTTCTACAACCCATTTTAATTCTTGCTTAATTTGTTGCGTCTATAACTAGTTATGTCACAACATTTGCACATATAAGGTCCAGACTTCAGACGAACATTTCTCCAGTACGACATAATTGTTTATCAGCAGCAGCAGTTGTAGTCCATACTGAAAATATGTGCAAACTTGGAGCCCATTACCTAAAATGTTCAGTTGTTGGTTGAACGGGACAGAGCAGCACAGCCAACAACCTGGAGGGGGCGGGGCCTGAAGTGTCTCATGTGCATTTAAAGGGCCAGCGCTCCAAACCACCTTTCTGGTGTCATTACTCAGAAACAGGGTTGAAGATGGACCTGTGGAGTTGAATGAATGAAGAATTCAGACCCAAGCAGAGCATTTACAGTTTATGGAGACCACAGGGAAATGTTGGAAAATGAAGAATTCCATTTAAAAAAGCAAAATATCACTGCTTTAAAACTCAGCCCTAAAAAAATGGTCTCCCAAAGCAAAAACACCAGTTGTTTTTTGCAGATTTCAACTCAGTGTTCATTTTGTGTATGAATAAACACTTTGAGGTTCGAATCCTGCTCGATCTCTGAGTTTGTCTTTGACTCTGTGTGACCGTTACTCGACGCAGTTCCGCTACATAAACAGGAGTATAGAGACATAAATTCAACTTCCAGATTACAGTTGTGGAAGAACGTCAAAGAGACCAGAGATGTCTTCAATCTGCAGCCTTAACATTTCCACAACACACCCACTCTGCTCTGAGGAACAGCAACAGAATCAGGTCCGTTCATGGCGTTTTTCTGCAGGACGTATTCCAGTCAAAAACCTGAGGAGTTCATTGGAAGTTCCTCAGTTCTCGTGGGTATCACAGTGAAAACTCTGAAGTTCTCAGGTATTTGCAGCAGCGAGGATGATCTCCACGCCTGTGTCTTCACTGTGTACCACCCACAAACAGAAGCCAATGTTCTCCTTCCGCTGCCAAGACACGGCGTTGGAGGAATTTATGGAAGTGAACTGAGGTTTATTACTGTACGTACGTAGGTGAGCCTCGTGATAGCGCTGTTTGTGTGTGAGCGGCTTTAAAATATCAGGGACAGGGTTCAATCCAATATGTGGGCAGGTAATGTACAAATACTGCAGCTCCTTCTGTACTTTATTTACAGACCCAGGTGTAGGGCTCTGTGTGTTTACATTCACATGTTCTATAGACTAGAGGTTGAACATGTGCAGGTCATGGTGGATTTACTGGTTTTGCTCTTGCAGAACATAAGGTGGGCCAAAGGTTTCAGCAGTGACACAAACGGACTCAAAACCCTTAAAAATGGAAGGAAAAAAATCAATTAAAAAAAGCCAAGATCAGTTTCTGAGCCCATAAAGAGGCCAAATAAACAGAAATTAACTCCAACTAATTTAACCCATAAAGACCCAGGGGTACTTTTGTGTCAGTTAAAGAATTTCTCTGTATTTAACCTTTATGAAGTGATTCATCAGCATTTATTGTAACATTATCCTCTGTATTTTGTGTTTTTTCAGCAAAAATCAAATATTTTCCTATATTTAATTCACTAATCATGTAGATGTTCATAAAAGCTCACATTAAAGTTGAGGGTTATTATATAAAAACAGAGAAAACTGAAGAAAAAAGTGACTTTTTCTGAAAAATATACCATTAACTGAACATTAACCCACTGTCATTGATCCAACTTCATGGGTTTTACTGGTGAATCAATGTTGTAGAAGATGATGGTGTTTCCGTGGTAACTACGGACCCTCTGAACGTCCAGCTTTATATATACAGTATATGATATGATATGATGTTCTTTTGTATAGCAGTTTCAATAAAAGGCAGCAGGGTAAAAAACAATATAGTTAAAATTAAGATAAAATACAATATGTATATATGCAGATTTACATGTGTACATATTATGTACATGACTGATGGTTTTTATGTCTGTATCTTTATTCAGTAACTTTATTCTGTTGCTGCCTTGACCAGTGAATTTCCCCATTGTGGGATTAATAAATCTAATCTAATCTATAAAATACAACCAGTTTTTCTGTAGTTTTCGTTGGTTTCTGGAGGTTTATTCTATATCTAGACTGACATTATTGCAATATTTAGATAATGTGTAGCTGAAGTAAACACTAGTACACACATCTGGGACTCTGCAGTGTTTCTTTTAATTAACTACGCTGTGGTTTAATGGGTCCCAACGGAGTTTTATAATCTCCAACGTAACTCTGAAGCATCTGTGTAAATCAGACTTGTGCTGATCCAGCAGCTCACAGAGTTACGGCACTTCTGCTCTGTATGAAGTCGTCATTTTATGTCATTATTTCTTCAGCAGCAAAATAACAGTTTTAATGTGGACTGAGAGTGAACAGGGTGAGCAGACCCCAGAATATGGATGAAACCTGACACAGCTGATATTTATGTCTGTAATGACACCATTTCTACAAATATTCACAATTTTGGGAAATTTTGTTTTTGGATTTTTGACATATTATTGAAATTTAAAAAAAAAAATGTGCCTTTACTTATAATGGTCCATATTTTGTTGGTTTATAACATGTAAATGGTTACAGATATTAATGTAGTTACTACTGAGCATTGATAGACGTCATATATGCACTTTAATTTAGGTTCATGACCTTTGACCTTGAAGGGTCAAACTCGAGGTCTACTACTTTTCTAAATAACATTTAGTCAGAATATAACTTTACTTCAAACTCGACTACTTGAAAGTCACAAGAAAAAGTGTCTTTTTTAGTAAAATCTCTCATTAACTGAACATAAACCCAGTGTGTCCATCCACTGTCATTGATCCAACTCCATGGGTTTTACTGATGAATCAATGTTGTAGAATATGACGGTGTTTCCATGGTAATTACAGAGCCTCTAAACGTCCAAATGGGTCATATCTGATGACCAGGAAAAGAGGAATAACTGTATTTTACACCAATTATTCACATGTATTGATAGAATTAGTGGATCAACAGGTATTAAAGAGTTTAGATCAGTAGATGCTTTTGGATGTTTGGGTCTTTATAGGTTAAAAAAACAAGTCAAACTTATGGAGTCGGCCTTGAGAGCTCTCAGTTTGGACTTAAAAGTTCTCTGTTAGTTAGAAAACAGGCAGAATATTTGAGTATAAAGCAGCTGAAACCCTTGGCACCACGACGGTCACAGTTACAGCACTGTGCACTTTTATTTACGACGTGTAGGTACATAACTCACCTCAACAAAGGCTGAAAAAGCCATTTTAGTAAAAAGGTCATTTGGTTTCATTGTGAGTTAATGGGCCAAAATGATCTCACACTTCAGCTATTAAGGAACTCTGCCAGGAATTCAGAACATCGTTTTTGTCCAATTGTAAATCATGATGGTAGAAATAATGGCCCCTGGGACAGAGGACCCTCAGAGTGGTGCAGAAGGAGCGGTTTTTATTCCTCCATGAATAACGCATTGAGGCCTCCCCACTTTCACCGAGGCCTTATCATTCCACCTTAAACACCCACGCACATGTTGGGACTGAATGGCTGTTGATGCAGGTTGTTGAAAATGAATCCCACCTCATTTAAGCGTCGTATTAAGTCAACCCTGAGCCTGTTCCACTCATCAGCGTCTGGTGTTTATCTCATTTTCTCCATAAATATTTCTTTTAACTGTCAGACTACATGTGGATTAATGGTTTTTAGACACAGTTTTGATTTAATTCTGACCTTAAAAGAAGAGGCGTCTCATGTCTCTATTGAACTAAACACAAAAATGGTGTAAAATATCAAACAAGTACTCGTTATGTAAAGGTGCTATCCTTTATATTTTGGGTTTCTATTGTACTGATAACTCAGTTAAATACTTCTCTAAGTTTGTTACATTTAAGTACCTTGCCAAACAGTGAGGAAGTTTTAGGAGTAAAAACAAGTTCAACCTATGACAGAAAAACATATACTATATGTATAAAAAAAGTATGTGGACACGTTGAATTCAGGTGTTTCTTTTCTAACAGGGGTCTGGGATACAAAACAATAATGACATAATATAGTTTTATATTGGGATAAATATCATTGCATGGGGTAGTTTTGTTTAAATTATCATATTTGCTTTCAAAATGCCTCAGAGATGGTTTTTATTTAATTTCTCTAAACATGGATCTTTTTTTAGCCATGACCATGATTTTAAATGTTCTTCCTCTAAATTTCTACAATATTTTTCATGCTCTGACTGTAAATAATAACTTTCTCCCACAACAAACCATCTACTTTCTTCACATTTCACTGAGGAAGAAAAATCTCCAATTAAACTTTAGGGAAATATTGATGTTTATAAACTATATGGACATAAATGTTGGGACACATCATGTCTACAGCTGTAAGATGTCCTGTTCATGGTGATTTGAGAGAAAAACATCAACAACATTTTTCTTTTTTTCTTACATACAAAGACCCCAGAGCTACTTTTGAGGCACTTTCCACATAAATTTCTCTCTATATTTAACATTAAGTGATTTATCACCATTCATTATAGTATTTTTTTTTTTTTATTGTGTGCTTATTCTGTGAAAATCTGGTATTTAGCTATATTTTATTCACTGATCATAAAAGAAGAATCTTTATTTTGTCAGGAGTAGTTTTTCACACACGTAAACATGCGCCATCACCAAAATTTGTCCTCTGCCTATAACCCACCAGTAGATGCGTCACACACACTGCATACTAAGAGCAGTGGGCTTGCCGTATCAGGCACCCGGGGAGCAAATGAGGGGGTGAAGTACCTTGCTTGAGGGCACATCAGCCATAGATGTCCATAACAGCTCAGTTTAAAGTTAGGGGTCTTTTTCAGCCAAGATATCAATAACTGAATCTGAAAGAAAGGATGAAAAATCTCCCATTAAACTTTAAGGAAATACTGATGTTTATAAACTATATGGACATAAATATTGGGACACATCATGTCTACAGCTGAAAGTTGTCTTGTTTATGAGGGTTTGAGACAAAAACATTGATATTTCTTTAAAGTTTAATGGTAGATTTTTAATATTTATCCCAATATAAAACTATATTCTGACATTAGTCATTATTGTTTTGTATCCCAGGCCCCTGTTAGAAAAGAAACACCTGAATTCAACGTGTCCACATACTTTTGTCCATATACTGTATTTTATATTTCGGTTTTTTCATCGTACAGTTAGAATTAATGTGGTTTTAAAATGAAAACACTGGGTCATGTGGACATTCCTGCTGTTTCTGACAAATGAGCAGATCTGAGCTGAGCTGGTATTTATGGTGAATAACCTCTGACAGAGCGACGCAGGACCTTAATCACTCTGTACATTGTCCCAGTTATTTCCCAGCATGCACTGTTTCCTCTAGAATTATCATAGCAGCGGGGGGAAATGAAAGGAGGGGCCTGGTCGACTACAGTATTGACTGAATTAAATAGGTAAAAAAAAATTAAAAAGTTGTTGATCTGATCTAATGGTTGTAGTTTATTTCCAATTTAGCAACTGTTTGTAAAATTTTGGGATGTTTTTTGGATGGAGACACATGTTTAATTTTCAGTTTAAGATATATTTTGCAGGAAAAAGTCACATTTTCTTCAATTTTCTCTGTTTTGATATAATAACCTTTGAATTTACTCTGAGTTTTAATGAACATCCACACGATCAGTGAATTAAATATAGGAAAATACATGATTTATTCATCATGTTTTGCATCTGTGTTGTATTTTTGTTTATTTATTCCCCCTATTTGGACCTAAAAAAATAAAGAAATCCTGATTATTAACCCATAAAGACTCAGTGCTACTTTTGTGGCAGATTCCATATGATTTTTTTCCTCTAAATTTACCCTTTCTGAAGTGATTTATCACCATTTACTGTGATATTATCCTCAGTGTTTTGCATTGTTTCAGTGAAAATCATGTATTTTGATATATTTAATTCACTGATCATGTAAATGTTAATAACTCTGATTATAGTTGAGGGTTATTATATCAGAAACAGAGGAAACTGAAGATATGTGACTTTTTCAACTATATCTATCATTAACTGAACAGAAAACAAGGAACTCCATCCACTGTCATTGATCCAACTCCATGGGTTTTACTGGTGAATCAATGTTGTAGAAAATTACGGTGTTTCCACGGTAACTATGGAGCCTCTGAATGTCCAAATGGGTCATATGTGATGACCATGAAAAGATGAATGACTGTATTTTACACCAAATATTTGCATGTATTGATAGGATTAGTGGATCAGCAGGTATTAAACAGTTTAGATCAGTAGAAGACTTTGGATGTTGGTGGATGTTTGGGTCTTTATGGGTTAAAATATTATAATTTGTAAGGTTTTTCAGGTCTTTGAGCCAAAATTCAATCATATAAATTTTGCAATTAGCAACCTTTAATTTTTCAAAATAGACAAATATCAGTGAATTAAATAAAGGAAAGCATTTGACTTGGAAAAAATATAAAATGCAGAGGGTAATACTGGAAGAAATGGTGGTTAATCACTTTAGAAAAAGGCAAATGAATCATTAAATGTAATGCATTACCGTAGTGATGGACCGTTACTTAAACCCTGTACCTGATTCAAGGATTCAGCGAAGTCTGACAATAATAAAATGTAAATGAAGTCTTTCTGTGAAATGCATGTGCGGCGTCTGTTTCGAAGTCCCACTCGTAAACACAGATGCGAACACCTCCAGACCTCGGCGGACCGCTGGTGAGGCTGAAGGTTCATAAAAATTGCACAACACGAGTGGCTTCAATTATTCCAATTTACCCTGGTGGAGTTGAAACATGCTGAATTAAACATTATCTTTGATGTGAGCTTCGGCAGCTGAGGTGGGTGTCACGCTGCGTTATGATGAGATGACCGACACGGTTTGTTGACGCTAAATAATGCCCAAATGTTCCTCCATCCTTTAGCGCTCATTGTTTCCCCACAACATGCTTTTTGTATGAAACCTCTGTTTAACCCTTTAACGACTGCAGTCTTACCGGCGCTGCATTTGGCACTTTACAGTAATCAGATTACTGGAACTCCTGAACTGTTTGTACTACTCACTAAATTCAAACACCATCAGAAAGCTGAGATCCCGAGCTTTTCAACACTTTATAACACTTTACGGCAGCAATGTGGGACTGTAGTAAAAGTAGTAAGGAACTGTTTCACACAGGCTAAAAAACACCTGGAAATAACAAAAAATATGAACCATAATATGGAAACTGAATGTTCAAGAGCAAAAAACATGTTTGAGTGGATGTACAATAGATGAAAGTGGGTCAGGTCAAGCAGTTATGGAGTTACAGTTTTGCTGTTCAGTGGGCTGTAACTCTTAAACTAAAAAACCTACAACATTCTGTTCCATCGCTTACAACTTGTACAAAATGCAGCTGCCCGTTTCTTGACCAACTCCTCCAGATTCAACCACATCAGCCCCATCCTCTCTTCTCTCCACTGGCTCCCAGTCCGCCATCGCATTGATTTTTAAAATGTTAATGTTTGTTTTGAAAACTTTAAATGGTCTAGCTCCTCCCTATTTATCTGAGATTTGAACAGTTGACCGCCCCAGCAGAGCCCTCCCATCGTCCTCTCAGATGGGTTGTCCCCAGGTCCTGGTAGAAACAGTGGGCTGATCGTTCATTTGCTGTTGCTGCACCAAAACTGTGGAACTCATTGCCTCCTGACTTGTGAGTCCTCACTGACCTGTCCCTGTTCAAGTCCAGGTTAAAGACTCGCCTGTTTAGACTGGCTTTGAACCCTTAGCACTGAGACACTGTTAGGTTTGAATCTGTGCTCTCTTGTATCACTGTGTGTTGTGTCCTATTGCTTTATGCATATTTATGGTACTTGATTCACCTGTTTCTATCTTATAATTTAATCATGCTTTTAGATGTAAAGCACTTTGGGCTTCTGCATGTTGTTGTAAAGTGCTGTATAAATAAACTTTGATTTGATTTTGATTTGATATTATACATGTTTCTGTAGGTATTAGTAAGTACTTTAACCTGGTAAAGGGGGTGATTTGCCCAACTTCATTTTTTAATGTGAAAATTTGAAAAAAATGCTCGATGAATAAATAATAGTAACAAATAACATAAAAACAGGTTACTTTTCATTTTTTGACAAAGTAATAGTAATGTGAGAATGTGGTAAAAAGTCAGTTTCCGACAGGTGTCAATAAATTTGAAACGTACTTTTGTTCTATCGGTTGTAACTTTTTTCTACTGAATCACTTGAAAATTGGGAAAAAGTTAAAAAAAAAAAAAAAAAAAAAAGAGATTCTAAGCTAAAAAAAATGAGTCTTGATTTTTATCATACATGTTCACTTCTACTTAACCTGACCCAAGTTTATTTCTGCAATCTCAAATAGTTTGTTATGGACATTTAGAGTTGTTTCTAATAATAAATAAGCTAAATACTTCAAGTTCATTTCTTTCTTTTTTTTGCAAAAACACACTGTTTTAAACATGTATTATTTCTAATGATGATAAATAATGGCCATATATTGAAAATTAAGTTCTTCCAGAAAACAAAGATGGGGAGAAAAAAAAAAAAGACACTGACACTTTCATTGCAAAGAAACCATGAAGACACCTAGGCGGCCTGTTATAATAGCAGTGTTAAAAAGGTTAAAAATAAAGGGAGTGTCTTAGAATACTTAATGTTGAAATGTAATTTAAGAAATGATGAGATGAGTCTACTTGTAATCAAGCTGTGTTTCCAAAATATGGACATGAGCAAAAGTTTGTATTCGATTATTCAACCAAACCTGATAAACATGGAGGACATACAGAAAGTACAGGAGACACTCCACCCCTAGAGGAAAATAAATAAATATATATATATGTATGTATGTATGTATGTATGTGTATATATATAGTCCAACAAGTCCAAGTTCTAATGACCACACATGCGTTTCTTAGTCAAACCTCAACAAAATGAACAAGAACTGGGAGAAAAATTGTAAAATGAACATATTAATCAGCAAAATGGGAAAAAAAAACTAATACAATAATGAAACAATCAACAAAATGATCAAAAATAATAAACAAAATGAACAGAATGATCAATGAAACAGATAAAATAATCAACCAAATGAGCAAAAAGGAACCAAATAATGATCAAAATGAACAAAAAAATCAATAAAACTGAAAGAAATAATCAACAAACTGAACAAAAATGATCAAAATAATGAACAAAATATTCACAAAATGAGTAAAAGAATGAACAAAATGGAACAAAAATTAACAAAATACTCAGGTTTCATTCAACAGCTTCTTCATACTATGACCTCCTTTTGTACTTAACATGTCTTTAACCCTTTTGTTCAGACAATATGAGATTCATGACATTTATTTACAGATGTTTTATATCAGGTTTCATTTAACACATGTCAGATGTTTCTGTTTGTGCTGCTTCATGTCATGGGGTCAAAGGTCACATTAAATAGTAACTTTAACCTTTACAATACATTTAGTTCAGTTTTTGTGTTTTTTTTAAGGCTGTGCACATATTTACAGTATTTTTTAAAGAAAACAAAATGAGAAATAAATATATATGATCATTTGAACCCTGTTAAAGGAGGCCTGAGGCTTTTACGCAGAACTGCAGATTAAAAAAAAGACTTTTTCTCACTATAACCAGAGGACATTTACATCCATCACATTCTCAAATCATCATCATCTTCATGTTCATCATCTTCTTTTCCTTCTTCTCCTTCTCCTTCTTCTTCTCCTCCTCCTCCTCCTTCTCCTTTTCTTCTTCTTTTTCTCCTCCTTCTTTTCTCCTTCTTCTTCTCCTTCTCTCCTCCTTCGTCTCTTCTTCTCTTCTTCTCCTTCTTCTCCTTTTCGTCTTCTTCTCCTTCTTCTTTTCTCATTCTTCTTCTCCTCCTTCTCCTTCTTTTCTTCTTCTTCTTCTTCTTCTCCTTCTTCTCTTCTTCTCCTCCTTCTCCTTCTCCTTCCTCTCCTTTTCTTCTTCTCTTCTTCTCCTTCTTCTTTTCTCCATCTTCTTCTCTTCTTGTCTTCTCCTTCTTTTCTCTATCTTCTTCTTCTCCTCCTTCTTCATCTTCTTCTTCTTCCATTCATCATCACTGCTTATTGCTTTTTTTTTCTCACCCTCTTTACTTTTATTTATGTGAATCCCTTTGGAATAAATGATAACAAGTTAAAGAAAGTGATCAGATATAAATCAAGGGGAAAATGGAAAAGATTAGAACATTAAAAGCCCCGATGTCTGTGCTTTTAAAACATAAATACTGACTTTAAAGCCAATCATATTCCAGCGTTAATGGTAATTAGATTAGATTATTCTCACTGTCTGTGCCTGCGTCTGTAGTTCAAACGTTTAATGCAACGTATGTGAAATATAAACATCGTTCTCCAGAGAGGCAATTAATTGCATATATTGTCATTTGTAAAAGCAGAACTGATGCTGTTTTATTTATTTTATTTCATTATTTTTTTTATTTCCTGCTCCTGGGAGCCAAGGCCACCCGCTGGATCGTCCTGACACATCAAGGTGCTTAATGCGATTTGGCAAACGGGGATTTGTGAGCAGTTACAGACACATGAATAATGCATGAATAAATAAATGAGTGCTTCCAGCTTGACATCAATTAAATACTTTTCTAAGTTTGTTAAATTTAATTCCAGGAAAGTATCTTGACAAACACTGAGGAAGTTTTAAAAGTAAAAACAAGTTCAGACGATGACAGAAAAATATACCGTATATGGACAAAAGTATGTGGACGTTCAGGTGTTTCTTTTCTAACAGGGGCCTGGGATATAAAACAATAATGACTAATGTCAGAATATAGTTTTATATTGGGATAAATATCATTATATTGGTTAGTTTGGTTTAAATTGTTATTTTTTTTCCACTTAAAAAACTTATACTTAATTTCTCTTAACATTGTGATTTTTTTTTTTTAATCCATGACTATGATTTTAAATGTTCCACCTCTAAATTTCTCAAATATTTGTCATGTTCTGACTCTCAGTAATAATTTTCTACCACAATTAACCATCTACTTTCTTCACATCTCACTGAGAAAGAAAAATCTGCCATTAAACTTTAAGGAAATATTGATGTTTATAAACTATATGGACATAAATATTGGGACACATCATGTCCACAGCTGGAAGATGTCCTGTGTGTGATGATTTGAGATAAAAACATTAATATAAAAAAAGAAAAATCAATGTTGAGAAAAATGATCATCATTGTATAGTTTTTAATATTGTGTAATTTATCATTTGGGATAATCACAAAACGCCCTTTAAATTATTTTTATGTCTGAAGCAAACTGCTTCCTTAAGTATTATTGTGGATTTCAACAGATAATATAATGACCTTTGTAACTATCTAACAGCCATGTACTTAAATGTTCTTTGTATTTGGTTTTTGGTTGAATGTCCAGGAGGAATATTCACCATTTAACTGATATAAAGTGTTAAAATTCTTGTTGAACAGCACATTTTACAGCTGTAGACATGATGTGTCCCAATACTTTTGTCCATATAATTTAAAAACATCTATATTTAAAGTTTAATGGGAGATTTTCTTCAGAAAATTATTATTTATAGTCAGAGCATGAAAAATATTATAGAAATTTAGAGGTAGAACATTTAAAATCATAGTCATGGAAAAAAAAAATGTTGAGAGAAATCAAGTAAAAAACCATCTCTGTGGCATTTTGGAAACAAAGATAACAATTTAAACCAAACTAACCAATGCAATGATATTTATCCCAATATAAAACTATATTATGACAGTAGTCATTATTGTTAGAAGAGAAACACCTGAGTTCAACGTGTCCACATACTTTTGTCCACATAGAGTATAATGAATGTACTATACCTGTAAATAAATACTGACTCTTAGGTGGTAAAACCAGTAAAAACCTCCAACTGCCCCTTCCAGAACCTCATAGGGTTCAACATAAGTGTCCTGCTGAAAACAGGCTCAGTGTGAACCAGATCTAGAACAAGACCTGGTCTCCGGTGGGTCTGATTTCAGACGCTGTGGGGTGTTTATCAGCCCAGTGTGGGGTTTTTTGGCGGCGGACGGCGTTGTAGTCTCTCTGAAGGTTGAGCCTATTGAATTACACCAAACCTCAGAGGGACGACCACTGTGTCCACGCTTATCGTCTATTCCCACAAACACTGCACACGGAGCCTCTTAATCACCTCTGAACCAGAACACCACTGTGTTCTCTGGAGCTGAACAGGGCTGAACCTATTACTTAATGTTTTCCTCTGATTAAAACCACTGTTAGAATTCACTTTTCCATTGGACATCTGCACAAAAGTTTACCGATATTTACTAAATGTTGAAAAAAACAGAAGTGTGTAATGTCGTTTTTTCCATTAAATCACAAATGCCATGATTTGTTTATTATCACAACATGACACAAGAAGTCATTCCATAAACATGTTGATTTATAAATATATATAAATATATATATATATATACACACACACACACACACACACACACACACACACACACACATATACTCGGTAATTGGTAATTCGTTAACTCCAACACAAAGCAAAATTCATCATCCTGTTTCTGGGTTTGTTGGTTAAAAGTCTGCGTTCGTTAAGTTCCGTGTTATAGGGCTGATTTTAACGAGGACATCGGAGGTCTGCGTTAGAATGCAGGCATATTCTTCTGGCTTCATTTCACTGTATTTCTGTAAACTATTTCTTTTGATATATTATTTATATTTGAAATAGAAGATTTTTAACAGCAGTTTGATAATATCTTTGATGACATCAGATTTTTCCCTCGGACATGTTGCACCGACTGAAACAAATTTATGGTGTGAGGATTGATCCGCTCACTGAATTTTATTCTCTGTATCGATTTATGGATATAGATGACCTCAGGACAGAGTGGGTGTGGCTTTGACAGATGGGTGAGAGAATGACAGCGGTATGGGGACGGAGCCAGTGGACTGTGTGTGTGTGTGTGTGTGTGTGTGTGTGTAAGTGTATGTGTGATGAGGGAACAGAGCAGAGTTCAGTTTTTCTATACATTCTTTTTGTCCTGTTGTTGTCATGGTTACAGCCAACAGTAACCATTTAGAGTTCTGTCAGTCAGTCATCAGTGTGGAACTCGGGTTATCCAGATCAGGGGGTGGGGGGGTCAATGTTTTATTATACAGTCATGGAAAAAATTATTAGACCACACCTGGTTTTCTTCAATTTCTTGTTCATTTTAATGCCTGGTACAACTAAAGGTATATTTGTTTGGACAAATATAATGATAACAACAAAAATACCTCATAGTAGTTTAATTTCAGAGCTGATATCTATCCATTTTCCACATTTTCTTGATAATAACCAAAATCACTTCAGTTTTTATATCAATAGCTATGGCAAAACAGTGCTTTTAGGCATTCCATGTTTTCTTTTCTGTCTGTTTTAGTCACATGGTACACACAGGAGTTAGTACTTGACTGCATAACCATTATTTTTGATGACTTTTGATGGTCTAATATTTTTTTTCTGCAACTGTAGATTAATCAAATGAATACAAAATGAATGACCCAGAAACAAGCCCCAGCCATGTGCTTATTGTGTTAAATTTCTACATTTGTCAGTCAAACTTATAACCCATTCTGACACAAATCCTGCCAAACATTCGACTTCATCCATCACAGCTCACCATTACATCAGATTAATACCAGTTTTCATCTTGGACTGTATACCAAGAGATCGACTGATACTGGATCTTCAAAGACTCATATCATCACTGACCTTTACACGTTGTAATTTTTGTAATTTTTGCTCATTTATATATTTTAGATGAACAGCATTTTTTAGCCTTAAAGAAGCTACATGTAGTATTTCTTCTTTCAAATATTAAAAAACCTAAAACTGACTTAAAAATAATCATGTGTTTGGAATAAAGAATAGAATAAAGAGCTAGGAAGTTCTACCAAAGACCCCATGTATTGGATTGTAGAGATATGATGTGAATTTATTTCCAGAGATGGGCTGGGGGATTAATGTGGCCACTAGAGGGAGGAGTGAGTCATTGTGTCAGTCCCCTATAGTGATGAAAACTACGGGGCCTTTGACCAAAGCATCAGAACTGTGAACACGCTGTTATTTTCTCTCCAGTTCAATAATTCCAAACACAGAGACTGAAAAATTGAATGAATCAAATCACGTCCGTTGACTGCTTCAGAGTAGATGTCATGGTCTACGTCACCACAGTTGCACACGCAGTCTGTTGGCAGAAAAACACTGTATGTAAACGGGGGTTAATTGAGAGATTGGAGAGAAAAGAGAAAAAAGAGGAGGAAAAATGTGTTGTGTTGTCAGAATAGTAATGTTAAAAAAGCAACCTTCACTTTTACTGAATACTGTCATTAACCCTTTCATGCACAGTGGTCACTACAGTGGACAGTTATTCTCTAGCTATTCTCTTGTATATTCATGGATTTTGTTGTTTTACTTGCATATCAACCAACACAGTGGATACTTATGCACCATCCCATAATACACGTTACTGTAACATTCCTGTTCTTGATAAACCTGATCCGCAGAAACATATTTGAGTGTAAATCAATTGTCAGTTGTTATTATTAGACTGTAATTAACAGTTTTGTTTTGTTTTTTTAAGTTGTTGTGTTTTGTTGTTTTTTGCATGTTATTTGAGTAAGTAATAACTACTATTATAGTACGTTAAAATGTGAGAAAACATCAGATTAGCAACATTAAAAAAACATTTATTTCATAGTTTTCACACAGTATGACAGTAAATGCATGTTTCTTTGCTTCAAAAATTAAACACATGGTGTCAAGCTGAGTGGACATTTTTGTAACTCCATGAAAAATAGATTCATAAAAAAAAAATTTCAATCACATTGTTTTTTTCAGGCCTAAAGAGGAATAAAAACACTCAGGAAAAAAAATCTTGTTTAAGGTTCTCATAATTCGTGCATGAAAGGGTTAAGGACGCCCTTTGAGTCAAACCGTAGACACTTATAGAATAGAATCTTTATTTTGTCAGTTGTAGTTTGTCACACACCCTGCCCCCCCACGTCCAAACAGCCCCCATGGTGGAGTGTTTTAAGTCTCGTCTTCAGACCCACTTTTATTCTTTGGCTTTTAACTCCATGTGAGTTGTGTGGTCCTCTGTGTCTTTTATTGATTAATTAATTTATTTATTTATTTATTTATTTATTTTCATTATTACTTTTAACTATTTGATTTTATTGTTTTATTTAGAGCATTGTTGTAGTTTTATGTACTTATTTATTGTTTTTAGTATTTCTTTTAATTGTTTTGTTGTTTTTATGATTTGCAGCACTTTGGAAACATTCTTGTTTAAATGTGATGTATAAATAAAGTGGATTTGATTGGACACACGTAAACATGCACTGCATATCAGAATTTGTCTTCTGCCTTTCACCCATCACTAGATCATCCTAGGAGTGGGCTCACCATGTCAGGCACCCGGGGAGGTTGAGTGCCTTGCTCATCAATGGCACATCAACCAACAACTCTCCCCCAGTCCAGGGAATCGAACCGGCGACCCTTCAGTCACAAGCCGAGTCTCCAGCCATCTAGGCCACGGCTGCCCCATTGTGGTTGAAGCCATTAAACAGACGGACTGGACTGATGAAACTGACTGAACAGCAGTGACTTACACTGGTTTAATGTCTGTTAAACAACACTGACCCAGCCAGATGGTAGAGCAGGTCGTCCAATAACCGAAGGGTTGGCGGTTCGAATCCCGCTCTGTCCATGTGCCGTTGTGTCCTTGAGCAAGACACCCCCCCCCCCTTGCCTCCAGTGCTACTACTTACACTAGTATATGAATGTGTATGAATGTTCATTGGTGGTTGGAGGGGCCGTAGGCGCGGATTGGCCCAGGGCAGCTGTGGCTACAAATGTAGTTTACCAGCACCAGAGTGTGAATGTGTGAGTGAATGAGTAATGGATCCACTGTACGTGCTTTGAGTATGCATTCATAGAAAAGCGCTATATAAAAATCTAATCCATTATTATTTTATTACAGTATAGAGTTGGTCCACTCGTCCATGATTGCCCACGTCTTGTAAAATTGTGTTTTGTGTCCTTGTCACTGACTAGGCAGCACGTCGGCCCTCAACATCAGGCTAATCTGGGTGTTCTGTATAAACCTGTTCTGTGTTCTTTGTGCTCTTCAACTCAAGGGTCAAACAGAATGTTCACTAATAAAAGTGACACATGCTCAACGTTACCGATGGCTGTGTATGTGATTTTTCTCCTGTGAACTGTGGCGAGTTACCACAGTATTCCTCCCCTTAAAACGTCTGGTGCAACACTCTGTATTCAATATCCTGGACATGACCGCAAAGTACAAAGTTCTAGTCATGGAGGGTTTGTCTGCCTTGAGCTTTTCTTTTGTGTAAACGTTGGGTTTTTCAACACGATATAAACAGATGTCCGTCCACTGTAGCTTGGTCCGTTTGGTTGGCTCCGCCCACTGAGCCGACAGTCAGTATAGATCAGGAGACCACCTCACCCCGCTGCTAATGGTGGACTTATCTTTGGAAGACACCTTGTCTCTCGTTGACAGACCATTATAAGGCCTCTGGATCTTCCATTACTCTGTTTCTGTCCTGACACCAGCTTCCATCTACTGTTGACGCCACAACTGTCGCTTTCTGCCACCAGTTAGGCCCCACCCACAAAATACGTCATCATTGTTGACCAACATTGCAGTGGTCTATCAGTCGTAGAAAAGAGAAAAAAAACTCTGAACCTGTTGTTTTTTCAGCTGCATTCAGGGTTTGGGTCTGAGACTGACATTTCCCACTCGAATGCTGCTATGAATTTTTGACAGCCGTCCTTGTGGGCTCCTGATCAGAATAGTAAAAAGTTGTTGTCATAATGTTTTATGTGTTTGTGAAAGTCCTCGGGGGCGGTCCGTTCAGAGTCGTATCATAACCCCGGCTCACTGCCTTGTATTGTTGCCAACGGGTGAAAACATGGTATGAGATCCATGGCGGTCCGGCTTTAGTGAGGCCAAGTGCACCGCCGTCTGCTGCAAAATTAATGCTTTATTTGGTTGGTCATGAAAGATTTAGCACATTCACAATACATTCAGCATTAATTCAGAATTCATGCCCATTTGTGTGATTCTGTTTTGTTTGTTTTTTTTGACTGAGTTTTCGCACTGTATCAACTCTAACTTGCTCTTTCACTTTCTAAACTTTAATGGATTCAATTTCACAGGCGAGAATGAAAGTATGAAAACAGCTAAACCCAAACAGACGTAAATATGCCTCCAGAGATGCCAGGGTTCAGCTGTGACCTCCAGGTCCTGCAGGTTCACCCTTGAGTCGGGTCAAAAAGTGGCGAGCAGCATTTAGACGAAGTTAGAAATAACTTA
The DNA here is from genome assembly GCF_902148855.1 of Sphaeramia orbicularis. Classification (NCBI taxonomy): domain Eukaryota; kingdom Metazoa; phylum Chordata; class Actinopteri; order Kurtiformes; family Apogonidae; genus Sphaeramia; species Sphaeramia orbicularis. The sequence goes on along the minus strand of NC_043973.1, from coordinate 51,480,046 downwards.
TCAATAACAGGATTATGTAATTGTGCCTCTGACATCTATCCTGGTGTCGGTGTCAAATGTACCCATCGGTGAACGCAGGTTGACGTTTCATTGTCCAGATCAGGCGTCAAAATGGGTTAAATCCTGGAATAATCCCGGTAATCCAAGTGTTAGTTTATTTCTAGTGTCTGTTTCCTTGGACAGAATCTCACATCATTCATATCAGTATTAGTTCCTCTGGTTTCTTTTAAGTCTACATCTGTTGTCCGTTTTCTTTAATAGAACATACGCACATGGATTTTTTCTTTGTTTTTCCAATTCCAGTTTTAAAGTTACTTGTTTGCATTTTGCCTGTAGCCATGCTGTTTTTTTAGAACTTGAAGTGACTGTATTTGGACAAAAAGGGTAGTTCTGTCCATACTAATATGTCAACTGCTTTTTTCAAGGTATTTCGTCTGTTTTTGTTGTTAATGTTGTGAAATTCAGTTTCTGCATTTTACACATCTTTTTTTTTTAGCTTACCGGCTGACAGGCTGTAAGCTATTGTCGTCACGTGGTGTCCGTCGTCGTCTGTTGTCGTCTGTTGTCCATTACAAAAATTTCAATCGTCTTCTTCTCCAAAACTACAATTCCAATTAACTTCAAATTTGGTATACAGCTTCTTTATGATGATGTCAACAAAAGTTAGTGAAATTATTGGCTCCAGATCTGATTCTGGATTTGGTGCGACTTTGAAAAATGTCTCCATTATAAGAGATAGGAAGTGGATCGATGCAATAACTCAGTAAATATAAATGATATCAAGTAGAAACTTCTACAGTCCAGCCCTGATGGGGAGACGACCAAAACATAATGGCCACATGCTGATCAGGATCTTCTTCTGGATCCGGGAACTTATGGAAAATTTAGCATGGGCTCTTATGGGGAAAACATTTCAATCGTCTTCTTCTCCGAAAACTACAGTTCTGATTGACTTCAAACTTGGTATACAGCTTCTTTATGATGATGTCAGCCCAAGGTATTGAAATTATTTCGATCCGGATCTGATTCTGGATTTGGTGCCACTTTGAAAAATTTTCCCATTATAACAGATAGGAAGTGGATTTAATCAGTAAGTATCAATGATATCAAGTTGGAATTTGAATTTTTTACAGATCTGATTGGAATATGACCAAAACATGGGCTATTTCTGTAATATAATAAATACACATAACTGGGTGAGAATAAATGGCATCTGGATACATTTCCCAAAGCTTTTAATTTGGCCGGTAAACTACAGGGCCATTGGTCCTATTTTGTAAATTAGTGATACAGTTAACGAGACATAGCGGAAGAAAAAACAACAACAACAAATAAACGAGACAAATTGAGTAGGTAAACAAACAGACAAACCAAAAAACAATGACAAACAACAACAAAGACAACATCAGATTACAATGAAAAAGACATAAATGTAAAGAGCATCTAAACAGTATGGACTGATTAGGGACAATAGGTTAAGGGGGGGGGGTGAGACTGCAAATAATTATTATAATAATAATGATAATAATGACAACACGACAATTATAGTAATAATACTTATAATCTTCTTTGTTATTACTGTGGCAGCAGTCTTTTACACATCCTAATACACACAGTACCTAGCATTAGCATTAGTGTTAGCGTTTAACACATTAGGAGCAGTGAGCTGCTACTGAACACTGGCGCCTGCAGGTGTATGTCAGTACGACATGTGCACACCTGAGAGAGAGAGAGAGAGAGGAGAGAGAGAGAGAGAGAGAGGAGAGAGAGAGAGAGAGATACATTGGTTGGTATTATGGAGAAGCCCCCACACACACACACACCACACACACACTCTTACAATTACCCCACCCCCACCCCACTCTTATGTATTATTACCCCCGTTTTATTCACCTCTTGCGATTTATTGAATTTATTGTCTTAAGCTTCATTTTCAGTTTTTAGCCTGTATGGTTTGCTGTACTAGTCTTGCAGTATGGCACAGACCGCAACCCCCCCCCCCACACACACACACACACACACACACACACACACACACTCTTATGATTCAACCCCCTTCCCTCACTCTTACGATTCATTCAATGTAATGTAGTTATTGGTGGAAAAATAACAACAAAAAAAGTTAAGTAAAACAAATGAGATAAGAATGAGTCCTGGAGGGAGGGAAGGAAAGGAGGAAGGATGGAAAGAAGGAAGGGAGTACAGACAGACGGAAGGATGGAAAGAAGGAAGGAAAGATGGAAAGAAGGAAAGAAGGATGGAAGGAAGGAAGGAAGGAAGGAAAGAAGGAGGAAGGGTGGAAAGGAGGAGGGAAGGGTGCAAAGAAGGAAGGGAGTACAGACAGACGGAAGGATGGAAAGAAGGAAGGATGGAAAGAAAGAGGGAAGGATGGAAAGAAGGAAGGGAGTACAGACAGACGGTAGGATGGAAAGAAGGAAGGATGGAAACGAAAGATGGAAGGATGGTAAGAAGGATGGAAAGAAGGAGGGAAGGATGGAAGAAGGATGGACAGGATGGAAAGAAGGAAGGAAGGATGCAAAGAAGGAAGGGTCGTACATACAAACGGAGGGATGGAAAGAAGGAAGGAGGAAAGAAGGAAGGAAGGATGCGAAGAAGGGAGTACAGAAAGATGGAAGGATGGAAAGAAGAATGGAAAGGATGCAAAGAAGGAAGGAGTAACATACAAACGTAGGGATGGAAAGAAGGAAGGATGGAAAGAAGGAGGGAAGGATGCGAAGAAGGGAGTACAGAAAAGATGGAAGGATGGAAAGAAGGATGGAAGGATGGAAAGAAGGAAGGAAGGATGCAAAGAAGGAAGGGGAGTACAGACAGACGGAAGGATGGAAAGAAGGAAGGATGGAAAGAAGGATGGAAGGATCCCTTCCTATTCCATTATTAAATGTGTGTTGATGCCACTTGTGTCATCGTCCACCTCAGTCTAATACCGTCACAGACTGATCAGCTGTGCAGTTGAACATGAATGATAACGGACGTGGAACATAAATGAATGACATCATCTTGACACTCTCCTGTGTAAAGTGCATCATGTGACCGTCTCTGAACCTGCACATGCTCCTGTTTTTTGTCAGTTTCTGCTCCGATGTGAAGGACGACCATAGAAACAGATCAACACCGCTGATGTTTTTTAATGGTTTGTCTGTTCATCCCTTCTTCATTTTTCTGTTTATTTCATGGCCCTCGACCCACATCGGACCCAGATGAAATAGTCTGGTTCAGGTTTTTAATTAAATGAAACATACTTTTATAAAATCCTAAGTTGAGCCTTGACCCGTCAGTCCTGCTCTGCTTTTGTAGGGGCTCACCCCGTTCACCCTTCCTTTTCTGAGTTTTACATACAAACCTGTCTCATAATGGTGTTTTCCACGTCCGTAACTGTCGTATCCTTGTCTGAAACATGTGGGTTTTAATTGATTTGATGTCGTTTGGTTCTTTATTCAGTGGATCACAAACACAGACTGATGATCCTCTTATTTTTTTTTTTTTTTTAATTGTTTCTTTAATGAGTTGGACCTTCATCCTTCTTCTACATCTGCTTTTTCAGATGATCAGCCTTTATGCTTCATCTGACACTTAAAAGTTTGTTACAACTGAGTCGAACCCTAACTTTTTTATTTTTTTATTTTTTTTTTTAGTTAAACCTATGAAACTCTTGGACAAAAACCCATAATCGGGGCTAAAGGAGGTCCAGTATTTTTTTGAAAAGTGACATTTAATGACTGAGCTGTGGCTAATATTATTCTATTTTTATGAGGTTTATTTGGACGTGTTTACATTGTATTCAGGATATGTGTCAGGTTTTTGTGGATTTATTTGCAGGTTGTGGAAAAAATGACCCCATTTCACCCCAGATGTCCTGTTCATGATGATTTGAGATAAAAACATCAATATTTCTTTAACCTATAAAGACCCAGAGCTACTTCTGTGGATTTCACGCATTAATTTTTGTCCATATTTAAAAAAAACAAAACAAAAAAAAAGTCATTAGAAAACTAAATATTGGAGTGAATTACAAAAAAAAAAGACAGAATTATTAGGGTTGGGTTTTTTTTAATCATCTTTTCTCCTTGGCTTTTGAAACCATGTGAGATGTTTGAAGGTACTATCTTTATTCTATTGTTTTTATTTGGTAGTGGTTTATTGTTCTTATTTATCTGTTTATTTTGTTGTTTTTATTTGTGTGGCTTTTTATGTTTTTTAATCAGTTCTTGTATTTTATTCTTCTATTTAGGTTTTATTTATTCTCCTGTGGGGCACTGTTTTTCTTTTTGTACAGTTTCTGTCTCTTTAAATCTATTCTGTGTTTTATTCTTCTATTTTGGTTTTAATTATTTCTTCTGTGCAGCACTTTGGTTCACTGCGGTTGTTTTAAAGTGCTTACAAATAAAGTTGGATTGGATTGGAAAGTGGAAAAATACAATTTCTCTTTATTACTAGGTCTTAAAAGTTGGACAAGTGCCAGATACCAAAATAAACCCAGTTTCATAGAAGTACCCATTTCACAAATTCACTCCACGGGCCGGACCAGACCCTTTGAGGGCCAATTTTTTTCCCATGGGCCATATGTTTAACACCCTTGCTGTAATGAAATACTTATTAGAAAAATGTGCTGTAAAATAAGTGTGTAACCTTTACAGAAACAGCCGTTAATGCTTTTCAAAGGACTGCTTTTATTTTATTCACATTTATTGACCTCAGTCCTTTAGTCCTATAAACATAATAAAAGGCTTTACATGACATTCAACACACTGCACCACTCCATGTGTGAATGCAAAATATGCGACCGGACCGCTCCGCAATAAAGAGAATCTGCAGAATAAAGTGAAGGTGACGACCTGGTTGTGACTCGGTGACGGATGGCCGCTGTAAACGCACAATCGCTGTGTATTAAATCGTCGTCAACATTATGAGGAACTCTTCTGACATCCAGGATTACATTCAGCCGAGACAGAGAGCGAAGAGGATAGCAGCGCGACGTGATATTATAGCCAGAGGGGATATTAGTAATTCTCTGTTCCCAGAACTAAAGTAAACAGGCAACTTGATAGAAACAATGACATAAAAGCAGAGTTCTGTTTCATGAGGATTCTGTTCGATTATGCAGGAGCCTGAGGAGCTTTAGGAGGCGGCGGCAAAAGTTTGTCAAATAAAATGGTACAGTTCAGTCTCATCCTGTTATTTATTCATTCATTCATTTTCTGAACCCGCTTTATTCCTCTCTAGGGTCACGGGGGTCGCTTGGAGACCTATCCCAGCTACATAGGGGCGAAGGCGGGGTTCACCCTGGACCATGTCACCAGTTCATGGCAGGGCTGAACATATAGAGACAAACAATCACTCTCACATTCACACCTATGGGCAATTTAGATTAACCAATTAATCTATTAGTGCATGTGTTTGGATGGTGGGAGGAGCCAGAGTAACCCGGAGAGAACCCACACCAGACACGAGGAGAACATGCAAACTCCACACAGAAAGGGTCCCACCCCCCATCCACTGGTGTTGGAATCGAACCCAGGACCTTCTTGCTGTGAGGCACGAGTGTTAACCACTGCACCACCGTGTCCTGTTATTTAGTCGACTCAAATACTAGGATGAGCTTCACCATGTGGACAAAAGTATGTGGACATGTTCTTATTGTCTCTGTAATTGTTTTTATTGCTTTTACTGCTTTCATTTTCTTTTTTTTAATGTTTTATTTACTGTTATTGTTATTTTACTCTCTTCTCCCTCTTCGCAACATTCCAGCTTTTTCCTTAAATTATACTTTCAACTCTGTCTTGTTGCGGTCTGGCCTCTGTTATTGCATTACCTCGGAGCTCTGAGTCTGGAAACACACTTCAAAACTGCAGATGTGTAATAAAGTGCTTATATCATTATTATCATCCCTCCAGTCGTGTTCACAGACTGGTAGAATCCATGCTGAAGGCTCTTTGCGTTTAATTTTTCACTCATCTGATGCATATTCACATCCTTGAATAATTTACACTATATGGACAAAGTATGTGGACACGTTTGAATTCAGGTGTGTGTTTTCTAACAGGGGTCTGGGATACAAAACAGTACTGACATAATATAGTTTTATATTGGGATAAATCTCATGCATTGGTTAGTTTGGTTTTAAATTGTTTTCTTTGCTTCCAAAATACCTCAGAAATGGTTTTACTTAATTTCTCTCAACACTGATTTTTTTTTTTTTTTTTTTAATCCATGACACTGATATTAAATGTTCTTCCTCTAAATTTCTACAATATTTTTCATGCTTGACTGTAAATAATTAATTTTCTACCACAACTAACCATCTACTTTCTTCACATCTCACTGAGGAAGTAAAATCTCCCATTAAACTTTAATTTAAAAAAAATATTCCTCCTGGACATTCAACCAAAAAACCAAATATAAATACCATTTAAGTACAAGACTGTTTAGATAGTTACTAAGGTCATTATATTCTCTGTTGAAACCCACAGTAAAACTAAGAAAGCAGTTTGCTTCATACATAGGTATCATTTAAAGGGCGTTTTGTGGGTTATCCTAAATGACAAATTACACAATATGAAAAAAATACTATGATGATCATTTCTCTGAACATTGATTTTTCTTTCTTTTTTTTATAAATCCATGGCTATGATTTTAATCTGCCATTAAAATTTAAGGAAATATTGATGTCTATAAACTATATGGATAGTAATATTGGGACACATTATGTCTACAGCTGTAAGATGTCCTGTTCATGAGAATTTGAGATAAAAACATCAATATTTCCTTAAATTAAAACGACCCAGAGCTACTTTTGTGACACTCCCCACATAAATTTTTCCCACATTCATTTTAATTGTATTATTCTTTTGTGTTTTTTCAGTGTCAATCATGTGTTTTCCTGTATTTAATTCACTGATCATGTAGATGTTCATAAAGGCTTAGTTTAAAGTGAGGGGTATTTTTATCAAATTTCATTACTGTCCACTTTCAGATGTAAATGATTTAGTGAAATGATAAGAAACTTTTAAGGGGGTTAAGTTCCCTCTAATTCCAACTATAAAATGTGGATTTACAGGTGGATTTTTGCATCAAATAGGGAACATTTATGATTTATTTTATCTCTAAATTGTGGTTTTTGACAGAAGGTGAGGAGTTTTATCTCCACATATTAAATTCTGTGAATTTTTCTAAAATGTTAGATGAATTTATTTATTTATTTTCACTGATTTCATGACTTCTCAGGTGTGGAAAATGCAGTGTAAAATGTTTTCCCAGAATGTCCTCCAATTTTTTAAAGTTTAATGGGAGAAGAAAGTGGATGGTTAGTGGTAACAAATTATTATTTTAGGGTAGAACATTTAAAATCATAGTCATAGATTTAAGAATAAATAATTAAATAAAACCAAACTAACCAATGCAATGATATTCATCCCAATATAAAATTATATTATGTCATTATTGTTTTGTACCCTAGACTCCTGTTAGAAAACACACACCTGAATTCAACGTGTCCACATGCTTTTGTCCATATCGTGTAACTTATCCAAGGAATGTGAATATGCAACAGACGAGTGAAAAATAGTAACATGAAAATGACTCAAACAACCTTCAGCATGGATTCTACCAGTCTGTGAACGCAACTGGAGGTGATAATAATGCTAATAAGCACTTTATTTACACATCTGCCGTTTTGAAGTGTGTTTCCAGACTCAGAGCTCAAGGGTAATGCAATAACAGAGGCCAGACCGCAACAAGACCGAGTTGACAGTATAATTTAAGGAAAAAGCTGGACTGTTGCGAAGAGGGCGACGAAAGTAACAATAACAAATAACAGTAAATAAAACATTTAAAAAAAGAAACTGAAAGCAGTAAAAGCAATAAAACAATCTACACAGACAATAAGAAGAAAGTGAAAAGAGCATCACACCGCAAAAATAAAAGCAATAAAGGAGGGAAAATGTGATAAGTTTAAATAAAAGTAATAAATGATGACTGTGCAGAAGCAAATAAGAAAAATAAAAGTGTAGAAGGGTCAAAAGAGTAGAAGTAATGAAGCACCACAAGCAAGAAGTTATTTAAAGGAGGCAGTGGTTCAGATGACAAGTCAAAATCAGCCTTAAAGGTCCAGAAGTTTTGGTTTATTAAACTGAATGCACTGGTGTACAAAGGCAAAAGATGGAGTTTTCTTATTATTCCAACATTTACACACAGGATATTTGTGGATTTTAACAATAATTTTACATATGAATAAGTGTCAGTTTGTTTTAAAACTGCTAAATTATCAGACTGAAAATGCAGCGTCAACATGATCACACTGGACCCATTTTCACCTTTTTTTGTTATAAATTCTGCCCACTCATCCTTTATTTGACCAAATATCTGATCCACACCCTCAGACAAACCAGAGTGAGTGTTAAAGGATCCTCTATCTCTGTGTAACCAGTTACAAGTGTGTTATTATATAGAAAATGTCAAAGCATCCTAAAATTGACTCGAAATCCCAATATCAGTAATTATTGTGTTAGGTTAAATATAAAATCATTACTATTTTCAAGTTTAAAGGCTGGTTTTTGTCCTGAGTGGATGTTAAAAAGCAGTTATATATGCCCTTCCCATGCTAATAATAACACTACTACTACTAGTATAATAATAATAATAATAATAATATAATATAATAATAATAATAGGTTAAGTCACTTTTTATCCCTGTGACGAAATTCACATAGAAATACAAAGAGTGCCTAGCATTAGCATTAGCATTAGCGATTAGCATTAGCACATTAGCTGCAGTGAGCTGCCTTTGAAAGTGCTTGACCAACTCCAGATCTACACCAGTGGTGGGAAGTAAGGGGGGCTGACAGCAGAATGAATTTATCTGTAAATGTTTTTAACAGTGAAATAAACCAGAACCTTCCTGCTGTGAGGTGGATGTGCTAAACAATAAGCTAACACACTGTCCACCACCATTTAGCTTCCAACTAAATCCAACTATTTACACAAAGTAACGTTTTCTGTACCGTGTGTTTATTCATATGCATTGTCCTAATCAAATAAACAAATTAAATTAAATTAAACAAATAAACCATCTCTGATTTATGGGAAAAATCAAGTCCAAATGGGTTCAATGTCTCAGTCAAACCATAGTTGTTGTTGTCGTCCAACCTTAATATTACCTTTAAGCTGAATGGGAGAGAGAACTTTTAAAACATAGTCATCGATTTAAAAAAAAAAAAAAAAATCAATGTTGAGAGACATTAAGTAAAAACCATCTCTGAGGCATTTTGTAAGCAAAGATATTTAACCCAAACTAACCAATATAATGATATTCATCCCAATAGAAAACTATATTCTGACGTTTGTCTTTATTGTTTTGTATCCCAGACCCCTGTTAGAAACACTTGAATTCAACGTGTCCACATACTTTTGTCCATATAGTGCAGATGCAGTCACAGGTCATTAATTGTTTCCAGGCTGAACATTGTAGATTCTTGACCTTTGTGGTTCTGATGTTAATGTTTTTTCTTTTCTAAACGTTTTGTCTCCATCCTGCTGCAGTTTGAGGATCTTCTTGAACTGTTCTGTTCTGTCCCAGTTCTTTCCTCCACTGTTTCTCTGTAAAAGCAGCAGCTGTGTTCGATGCAGAGGATGTTCACTCACTTATTTCATTTCCCTACATTAGGGAGATTGGAGGCATATGAGGAGATATTACGTTTTCCTGAGGGGAACATCACTCACCAACACAATCCACTCAAAGTGACATGTTTGATTTTCCACGTTGGTTTTTACCGAAGGGAGTGAAATAGAATAAATTGTCTGGAACTTGGATTTGTCTAGATGTCCCACTCATTATCTACAAAAAAGTTTGAATGTTCTTTGAAGAGCTGACAATATGAAGACCAATATGTCTTTTATTTTCACTGAGTGGAGAGTGTTATTATCTGCTGAACAAGTGGATTTGGACCAGATCTGTATCATCTGTTTAGTATAAGTGATTCAGGAGCAGCGTCTGTGTGAACCGTCTGATTCTGTAAAGAGTTCAGAGTTAAATTTAACATAGAAAATGTATTCTATGAAGTCTGACAATGTACTCTGATGGAACATCTGTAGCTTTTTTCAGTAGAACACTGACATCAGTGTTATTTCATTCATTCAGTCCTTCCTGTTGCACGAAAACAAAAACAACTACACACACTGAAAATGCCAAGTTTGGACATTGATGCATGTGTTTTTACACCTCTGTTAAGTATTTTTACTGCATTTTTACACACTAAAGGACTAGTCATAAAAATGATCTACTTCTAAAGGTCAGAGGTCGTATAACATAAGCATGAATCAGCAAAATAAAAGCTCCTCAGAATAAATGTGAGCACAGAAAATTACAGAAAATAGGGACAAACATGAAAAATGTATTTGGTGAAATATATAATAATAGCCTACTATGTAAATAAATATATGATGTTAACCCATTCATTTTAACTGTTTTTATTCATCTCTTTATAGTAGGTTTTTATATGATATGCAGATGGGATGGCTCTATTCTATTCAGAAATTCTATTCTATTCTGTTCTATTTTATTCTGTTTGTTCTATTCTATTCTATTCTATATACATACTATGTTTTTGCTGATGTTCTTTCTGGATAATTAAAGGTTCTGCTGTTGTGATGTGAACACTACAGTCTTCATTCGTCTAGAACATGTCCTGTGTTTGTCTAAAACAGGGGTCACCAACCCTGGTCCTCCAGATCTACTGTCCTGCATGTTTTAGACTCTAAAACACAGTGCCTTTAGCCTGATGAGTTCCATTCTGTTTATATTTTTATTTTTTTTTACTTCTGTAAATGTTGGGTGGTTCTACCAGATGCTGCTGCCGTCTTCTTCTTCTGTTCAGTTAATGTTTGTTGAAAAACAGCGTTTCATATCAGACCTGGCGTCTTTTTCTCATGTGTAACTTCTCTCTACGGTCGACCACGGCCTTTTCTCTTCCAATGTGTTGAACTGTGATTTTTCAACACAAACACTTATCTTTCATTTGCACATTTATTTTCCAGACTGAACAAAAAGCTGAATTGACCCACAGAGAAGTCAGATCTCCTCTGGTGAGGGTTCAACTCTGACAGAGACTGGAAACTGTGTTCAGTACGTGCTAATATTTAATATTTTTCCCATTCTTTTTTAAAAATTTTTACTTGTAGACTGAAAAGTTCGTGTTATTTTCAATCATTGATTGATTTCCTCTGAGGTCCAGCAGATACCAGGCTGATGTTTCCTCCAGTTCACATGTTTTCAGCAGAAACATCATGTCCTGGTGTGAATATTATTGATATTAATATATTATTATTTAATTCACTTTACTAACCCACATTTTGTACATTTTTCCAAACTCCTGCTACCATTAACATTTAAAGTCATCTGTAGTGAATAAATTCAACCCTATCTGGACACAAATGATAAACGAAGTGCAGAGGAAGTTTAAATTATCTGACATTTGTCTTTCATAGTTAAAGTATCATGTTTTCCTTTTAACCCATAAAGACCCAGAGTTACTTTTGTGTCAGTTCCCAATGAATTTTTCTCTTTATTCAGCATTTCTTAAGTGATTTATTCCCATTATTATAATACTATCCTCTGTATTTTGTGTTTGTTTGTTTTTTTTCAGTGTAAATCAGGTGTTTTCCCATATTCCTATTTTCCGGTCATAAATTCATTCAGCTGCTTCATATTAATAAGTGAATACTCTGTTGTATATTAATAATGT